>NW_026652282.1:128028504-128062168 GCF_009828535.3 Hylobates moloch
TGAATAGACATTTCTCAAAAGAAGAAATAATCCAGATGAAATCGATCTGATGTGCTTCATTAGGTAATAAGCTTGCTACCCAAAAGGTAGTTTTTCCATCCTCACTGTCCTCCCACCCTCCACTACCAAGTAGAACATGATGTCTATTGTTTCCTTCTTTGTGTCCATGTGTTCTCATTGTTTAGCACCAACTTATAAGTAAGAACATGCAGTATTTGGTTTTCTGTTCTTGTGTTAGTTCACGTAGGATCATGGCCTCCAGCTCCATCCATGTCGCTGCAAAGGACATGACTGCATTCTTTTTTATGGCTGCATAGTATTCCATGGTGTATATGTACCACATCTTCTTTGTGCAGTCTACCATTGATTCTTTTTGCAATTGTGAATAGAGCTGTGAGGAACATATGCATGCATGTGTCTTGATGGTAGAACAATTTATATTCCTTTGGGTATATACCCAATAATGGAATCGCTGGGTCAAATGGTAGTTTTATTTTAAGTTCTTTGAGAAATCACCACACTGCTTTCTACAATGGCTGAACTAATTTGCACTCCCACCAGCAGTGTATAAATATTCCCTTTTCTCCACAACTTTGCCAGCATCTGTTATTTTTGACTTTTTATTAATAGCCATTCTGATTGATGTGAGATGGTATCTCATTGTGTTTTTGATTTGCATTTCTCTGATGATTAGTAATATTGAGCATTTTTTCATGTTTCTTGGCTGCTTGTATATCTTCTTTTGAGAAGTGTCTGTTCATGTCCCTTACCCTTTTCTCATAGGGTTATTTGTTGTTTGCTTGTTGATTTAAGTTCTTTGTAGATACTGGATACTAGACCATTTTTGGATGCATAGCTTGCAAATAATTTCTCCCATTTGTACATTGTCTATTTACTCTTCTGACAGCTTCTTTGGCTGTGCAGAAGATATTTAGTTTAATTAGGTCCTATTTGTCGATTTTTGGTTTTGCTGCAATTGCTTTTGGCATCTGCATCATGAAATCCTTGCCAGGTCCTATGTCCAGAATACTATTTCCTAGGTTATTTTCCATGGTCTTTATAGTTTTTGAGCTTACATTTAAGTCTTTGATGCATCGTGAACTTATTTTAGTATATGGTGTAAGGAAGGTGTCCAGTTTCAATCTTCTGCATATGCCTAGCCAGTTATTTCATAGCCTTTCTATTATGACCGTAACCATTCTATTATAACCATAACCATAACTATTTCATTCCCATTTATTGAATAAGGAGCCTTTCTCCATTGCTTGTTTTTGTCAATTTTGTTGAAGATCAGATGATTTTACATGTGCAGCATTATTTCTGGGCTCTCTAGCTTGTTCCATTGGTCTATGTGTCTGTTTCTGTACCAGTACCATGCTGTTTTGATTACTGTAGCTCTGTAGTATAGTTTAAAGTCAGGTTATGTGATGCCCCCAGTTTTGTTCTTTTAGCTTAGGATTGCCTTGGCAATTTGGGCTCTTTTATTTGTTCCATGTGTATTTTAAGATAGTTTTTTCTAATTCTGTAAAGAATGTCAGCAGTATTTTGAGAGGAATAGCATTGAATCTGTAAGTTGCTTTGGGCAGTATGGCCATTTTAACAACATTGATTCTTCCTATACATGTTCATGGAGTGTTTTTCTATTTGTTTGTGTCATCTCTGATTTCTTTGAGCAGTGTTTTGTAGTTCTTCTTGTAGATATATTCCACTTCTTTATCCTTACCTATCTGTATTTCTATGTATTTTTATTCTTTTTGTGGTATTGTGAATGGAATTGCATTCTTGATTTGGCTCTCAGCTTAAATGTCTGAGTGGAGCACCATCCCAAGTCCTCATTTCAAGCAACAAGCCTTGCATCCTTTTCCATGTTGTGTGGTGTATTTCTGTGCCTCATCCAACTTCAGAAACTTCTATGCACTTCTGGTTGTTTTAAAAACCATGCCCTGTACACCATCCTGGACACTTCATCCTATGTGCTACTTTGCTTTTCTCTATTAAGGGTTATCATTCTGTCTTGGAGTGTGGCTGTTTTCTTTTAAAATTTTCTCTGTACATTTTTTCTAACAGTGATGTATGTCTATAGAATGGGAAGGGAAGAGGGAGGGAGAAAGGGTGATGTGGTAGGACATGGTTCAGAATATGAACTGAGAATACGATCTTAATTAGAAGTCTGCGATTTTTTCTTTGCAAAAATATGCTTACATTATTATTATAACACTGTTCCAGCGTTATACAAAAATAATGATTGGCCGGGCGCGGTGGCTCACGCTTGTAATCCCAGCACTTTGGGAGGCCGAGGCGGGCGGATCACAAGGTCACGAGATCGAGACCATGGTGAAACCCCGTCTCTACTAAAAATACAAAAAATTAGCCGGGCGTGGTGGCGGGCGCCTGTAGTCCCAGCTACTCGGAGAGGCTGAGGCAGGAGAATGGCGTGAACCCGGGAGGCGGAGCTTGCAGTGAGCCGAGATTGCGCCACTGCACTCCAGCCTGGGTGACAGAGCGAGACTCCGTCTCACAAAAAAAAAAAAAAAAAAAAAAAAAAAGATTATCTATTATTATTTAGATAAGATTATTATATAAATTATTATTTAGATAAGATACTGTTATCTCCCTTTTTGTAGTCTGCTATATTTTGAACACTCTTCACACCATTAAATATTCTACAAGAGTACATTTCTGTTCATGCTGATCAAATTAGATTGTGGTAATCTACTAGATGTGGTTTGTCTCTGCTGTTGTATGTGAAACTGAAGGCCTAAGGTTAAGAATTGTTTATCTCTTTCTGCATCCCGATGGCTCAGCACAGAGTAGGCTTCAGGAAATATACATTTAATGAATAAATAAGTCAATAGATAAGTGACCTTTGATTCCTACTATGTGCACATTATTGAATTAGACTTACTTTGTGATTGCTTGGAAGAATTTACAAAGATGAGTAACTGACAATGTTTCAACCCTCAACGGACTAGTGATATATTTAGAAGCTGACAACCAGTTGATGATGGAGATGTTGCTTTTCACGCTGTTTTTATCTCCCTGTCTCGCTCATATAACTCTATCACTTAGCTATGCAGTGTTTCTTGGGCTTTGATAGCAGGGTAACCACAAAAGAAGAGAACATACTTGCTAAAAACTCCCAGGTTTGGAGTAAAGCCAAGACATTTCCTATTGGGATGAGTTCCTGTATTAAAATAGCTAAAAATGAACTATGATTTCTATTGTTTTCTAAGGCATGATTGCTGTGGCTGGAAATCCCAGAGTTAATACTTAGGACCCTCTTGACAGTCACTTTCTGACTAAAACTTTATAGTTCTTAAAGATTTCCAATTTAATTTAGGATTCCTAATGATCTTCATTGTTGTTTTCTCTATTATAAGGCTGTAGCCTGTAAATCTGGAAGCTGTTCAGCATGCACTAAAAATGTCAATATGTTTCAAATAAGTACTGTTGCATCTCATAAAAATCTATTCCTCATGAAAATCCCCCATTAAATCAATATCATTTATTATTAGTGTTCTATATGCTATATTTCAAAGTAAAATGAAGACTATGAAGGGCCATGAAATCATGTAGTCAATCAAAGCTCTGCCTAATAAATTCAGGGGGCACAAATCAACCTCATTACCTTTCTATACTTTTTTTTTTTTTTTTTTGAGATGGAGTTTCGCTCTTGTTGCCCAGGTTGGAGTGCAATGGCACGATCTCACCGCAACCTCCGCCTCCTGGGTTCAAGCGATTCTCCTGCCTCAGCTTCCTGAGTAGGTGGGATCACAGGCATGCACCACCATGCCCAGCTAATTTTGTATTTTTAGTAGAGATGGGGTTTCTCCATATTGGTCAGGCTGGTCTCGAACTCCCGACCTCCAGTGATCCACCCGCCTGGGCTTCCCAAAGTGCTGGAATTGCAGGCATGAGCCCCAGCGCCCAGCCCCTTTCTATACTTTTTTAGTTCCAGGGTTAACCACCATTGTCCTAGATCCCTTATGTCTACAAGGGCTCCTGGACATTGGAGAATTTTTGTGGAGAGCTCAGACACAGTTGTCTGAACCTGCAAGTGTCAGTTTTGCAGAGTGCAGCTAGAAATGCAAAACACGAAAAAGACAGACCTATCCCTTTTGCTAATCCTTGTCTCCTGAGCTGTGACCTCTAGGCATTTTGTATCTTCACCTGCGACAGTCCCACTGAATCCCAAGCTACGTCAGATTTAATGAGGTTGCTGGTAATCAGAAGGCTAGAAGACACATTTGGAGAGCTTTAAGACTGTATCATGCCCACTCTTAATGTAAGCCCCATGTAAACCTGAACTTTACATTTTGAATAACACTTGGTTCTCTAACAAATAAACCTCCCAAATGTCAGTAGCTTAACACAATAGAAGTTTATTTCTCATTCAGGTGGCAGTGCATTATGGAAATTGCTGGTTGGCAGCCTTTCCTGCACGTATGATCTAGGGACGTTGGGTCCTTCCATCTTATGGATGTGCCACAACTAGGGCCTCAGAGAACTCTGCTACCAGCTGGCAGAAATGGAAAGGAATGGTGGACAAATCATTTCTGGTTTTTTTATTGGTTTGGCCTGGAGGGACTACACATTAATTCCACTCACATTCCATTGTGAGAACTAGTCTTATAACTCTACCTAGATTCAAGGAGAGCTCGGAAATACAGTCTCTAGCTGCAATACCACCCTCAGACCTGAGCAAACATATCCTCTCGTCCAGTCCCTATTCCTCAGGGGGTCCCCTGCTTTGGAATGCTTTCCAGAAATTTCTAAGACCCCATCTGGTACCTGTGACTGGACAGGGCCAGTAGTATCATCCAGGCAGGGTGTTGCCAGTCTGGACTGGGTCCTTTATAGGTCCCGATCACCAGAAAACCTTCCCTTGAAAGTTTCTAAGTCCCCTTCCAGTGAGAGGGACCAGACAGACTGGCAGTGCCAGTTGAACAGGGCGCCCTGAGCCCAAACAGGGACCCATATAACTTCCAGTCTCCATTTCTTCTCTTTGTGTACTCTCCACCAATTCCCCTGTGGTGCCCTCACAGGGCACAGGTGATCATGGGGTCAACTAGATCCCCTTTGGAGCTCCTGGACTCATATCTACAAGTTGTTCCAGTGTGTTGTATGGCATTTCTTTCAGGAAATTGTGCAAGACTGGGCTGCTAGAATAATGCTGACATGCTGACTTGACTGACATAGGATAGGTTCAGAGCTCCAGGATCCTCTTAGTATACCATCACCAGTTGGGCTTGAGTTGCATGTGTGGGCCCATGCATGAGTCTTTGCCCATCTGTGTTCCCACCTCTAGTCTATAGCACCAGAGGTGGAAGTTGTGGCAGGAGTTTTTTACCTGATATGACCCCTTCCACTGACACCCAGGACACCACTCTATGGGCTCTGTGGCACTTGTCAAGCAGTCATATAGAGTTAACTATTTCTATCTCTGTGAGCTTCTGATATTGTTGTCTCACTTTTTCAATGGGCCTTTCTTATAAATTTCCTCTTTTGCTTTCAATCACGTGATGATGTCATGATCATTCCTTACATGAATGTGATCACTTTTCATGCTCTGCCAGTGGGCCCCCTGCCCCCGCCACTCATCCTCCCTGCTTGTGGTGGCATGTGTAGAATACAGAGGTGCAGTCAACATGGAAAGATATCCCATCCTAGGAATGTGATGATTATGGCCTCCAGGGTTCAAGAGAGGCTATGGTTGGAAGATGTGTCATTCAACATGTATGCTATAAAGTGCCAAATGGTATATTGAACATGACCATAAAGTGACATATTGTTCACATTTTCCTGCGCACTCGGGAGAAGGTGTGCCTTTGCGCTCATCATCAATGAAGCACAGTAACAACGTCTGAGAGTCCACAGGGAGCTGATATTCACAGGCAGCCTGGTGGATAATGGCAGTGTCATGGGTCTTGGTGTAGCCAGCATGAACTTAAGGGTATCAGGGGCCTGTAGAGGTAGGAAGATCCAGACTGTTTCAGTACAAGTAGGTGCTCAAGAGCCATGGCACACTGAGAAACAACAGTGATGCTCCCTTTTCCTCTCAGTGGGAGATATCACCTTAGTCATGTGTGGTGCAATAGACAATTAGGAACATAAAGACATGCTTGCTGAGCCCAAGCAAGAAGATGTGAAACCTGAACCCTATCGGGAAACTTCACAAGCACTAACGGCACAGTAAACAAACAGCTAAGTACCTCCTCTCCCCCTATAATGCTCGATCTTCATCAACAAATCACTATACCTCATGTGGGCCCATGAACTTCGCAATACATGTTTTCATTAAATTGTTCATATAGAGAAGAACCCACAAAAATATTTGCCTAGGACCCTTTACATCCCAGGGGCAGCCCTGCCTTTCTGGACAGCCCCTTCTCCAGCATTATTCTAAACTGTAGAATGGGGAGAAAAAAATCTTGTGTGTGCTCCTAGCTAAGGTCAACTCTTCCATGGCAAGTGGAGTCAAGGCCTGAGAAAGACGGTGTCTTCATAGGGGGTTGGCCTGGTATGGAGACTCACGGGTGAGTAGGGTGAGGTTGATGTTGACAAAGAATAGCATTTCAGCCTGTGGAAAGCAGAACCAAAGCAGGTAAGGTGGATGTCTGTAAAGAGGAGTAGCCTGTTGTAGCAAAATGTGCTCTTTGAATTATACAGTTCTCAGCATTCATTAATGCATTAATTCATTAATTCAATCGAGCTCCTACTGTTGGCCAGGCAATGTCCTAGGCCACAGTGAACACGACAGAAGGGTTTCCCACAGTCATGATTGCTGGACTAATTCACACACAACTCAGAACAGAGGAAAACTTCCCTGAGGGTTGCTGTCTTGCACATAGCTCCTGCTTCTTCTGTGATCTACGTGAGCTACCTTTTAAATGTGGGATTTGTTTTCAAATGTGACTTTCATGTCTAAGGCTTTCTGTAGAGTGGCTCAGAAGACCAATTTTATGTGCCTCATTGTGGTTCACTCCAATCTGCCCTTTAGGTGCAGCCTTCTCTCCCTGAGGGCCCTCCTGGTTCCATCTCCTCTGTCAATAGACCCCATTAGGCTAGCATCATCAGTATCTTAAAATGGAAAATGAAATAGCCTTTGCAAGAAAAGGAGTGGAATTTTCATTTTTCTCACTAAGCTCCCTTTGAGTGAGCAATTTTAGGACTTCTGCAAACACTCCCTGCAGAGGAGGCTCTGTAAATGTAGCTTTTGCTCGTCTCTGAAAGCACTACTCTTCCATGAGAGGTATAGTCCATTCTTACATATACAGAAATCAGAAAAGTGGAGAAATAAATTAGAGAGCATAGTAGCTACCTCCTGGTGAACCTTTCACAGTACCCTATGTTCAGCTTCACTCTCAAGCAATTCATTCGTTCATTCATTCATTTTTTCATTCAACAAATATTAAAGGAGGGCCTGCCACATATCAGACCCTGTGCCTGATGACATGAATACAACAATGAGCAGAACCCCATCCTCACAAAGTTTGCAGACTGGATGGGGTTTATGCATAGATGCAGACTCAATGGCACAGGTCCCAGAGTCTGGTGAACCTAGGCACCCATTTTAAAGGGAGTGGCATGAAAATTAAACAGAACAATGATTCTTGAAGTGTGATCCATAGACTCATGGGCACCCAGAGACTCTTTTGGAGATTCTGTGAAGTAAAAACTATTTTCATTATTTGCTTTTTTCTCTGGCTTGACATCTGCACGGATGGTGCAAAAGCAGTAGTGAGTAAAACTACTGGCACCTGGATACAAATCAAACCAGTAACGCCAAACTGTACTAGTAGTTTTTGGCTTCTTCACTGCCACACTTGCAGTGAAAAAAACAGTTTCACTTAAGAATGTCCTTGAAGAAGTTGAAAAAGTTATTAATTTTATGAAAGCTCAAGCCTTGAGTACAGGTCTTTTTAATATTCTGTGTGACAAAATGGGAACTACATATAAAGCATTTGTTATACACTAAAATACAATTGTTGACTCCAAGAAAACCACTTGTGCAATTGAGTTGTGAGATGAACTGGCTGAATTTTTTTCATAGAACCGCATTTTGACTTGAAATTACGTGAGACAATCTACAGTGACTTAGACTTAAGTATTTAGTAAACATCTTCTCAAAAGTGAACAGTGACCCTGCCACTTCAAAAATAAAATAAAAAATTTCTTTCCAATGACAAAATTTGAGCTTTCGAGCAAAAATTAGAATTTTGGGAAACGTAGATTCACCACTGTGAGCCTGACAGCTTCCCAATAGCCAAAGACATTTTCCATCAGATCAGTGGTGATATTAACAAATGTGGCTTTGGGGTATTACATAATGAAAGGTATCATCATTTAAAAGATAGACACAACTCAGGGCACCATTGTTTTCCAAATGAACAGTGCACAGTGTTACAAAAGCATGACTGCTTAAAAATCCATTCAAAGTGATAGAGAGATCAATGGATTTTAATATAGCAGAGTACAATCATTCATTGATATAGTTTTAGATCTTTATTGTTACTAAACTTTTTAAAAAGCCCCTTTTGTTGAGATTTTTCATGTTGCATCAGTGAAGAATATTCAAAATTATCTGGTCTATTAATTTTATTTTTTCTAAATGCGTATCTATGTGCATTTTCTTCATATACTTCAAACGGAGCAACATACTGCAAACAGATTCAATGCAGAAGTGGAAGAATCCATCTATCTTTCATTAAGGTGGAGATTAGACATTTGAAATACTGAAAAACAATGCATCTCTTCTAACTAATTTTTGTTTTGAAAAAATATAGTTACTTTTCATAAACATGCGCTGTTTATGACACCATGTACTAGACTGATTTTTTATTTTGTAGTTATTTAACAAATTAATATTTTTAATATCTTAGTCTTAACTTCTAATATGGTAGACAGTGATAGACGTAATCCATGTAAATGCAAGTTGTTTAGGGTCCTCAATAATTAATATAAAGCTTGACATCTGCTGACATAGAGAAAGGGGCATGTGGCTATGTACTCATCACCACCCACAGGTCTCTCAGCACAGGTTTTGTGGGGGCCTCTTGTCTCCCCTTGAGGAGGGGAGCCTGTCACATTCATTTTTGTATTCTTAATGACCAGCAAAGTGCTCGGCACATAGTGAGTGTCCAGTGACTGTTGAGCTCATGAGCATATGAGTAAATGAGACATTGGATAGCTTCACATAAGATGGGGGCTGGGACGTAGGCAGAGCAGCTCAAATCAATATGAAGCCAGACCCAGGTGGAGATAATGAGATGATCTCTGAAGACCCAGTTTAGTTTCTTCCAATGTTCTACTTTGCTGTTGAATCAGCGGTTGGGGCTTATGCCACTGGCTTCTCTCATCGTGATCCAGTTGGCCATGCTAAGACACAGGTACCCTGGGGAAGGACAACTATAGGCAGAAGAAACCTCAAGTGATGTGTTTTGCTTGGCTCCATAGCAATGACCTGATTCAATGGGAAATGTGCTTTACCCTGGCTGCTGCCAGCACACCAACCAGGCTCATGAAGATGATAGCAAATCAGCAGAGTGTTCACGGACACATGCCTGTGAGTTGAACCCATTCAGCAACAGAAACAGCTTTAGATTCTACCCACTGCAGTTTATTTAAACCCTTCTGGCCTGAATTTACATGTGTCATGCTTACATTTTAATGGTCACTGTAGTGCACACCAGGCCAAATTCATTGGTAAATCCCCTGCATAGACAAGCCAAGAAAACTGGCCATTCCTTCTATACAAGTGCAGATAGACCACTACATTGGAAAGGTCCTTAGTGGTTCTGTCAGGCTGGAAGCCTCGAACCCCTGACAATGGGAATTTTCTAATTAGAGAGACATGAATGTCCCAGTGGACTTTAAAATGTTAATGCAGAGCCATAAAGGCTTTGGTGCATTTGAACTTCCGGCTGGTGATCAATTGAGAAATATACCCCCAGCTTTCTATACCAGAGAGCACTGCCAGATCTGCCCCATTCCTGTACATTCTTCCAAATGACTGTTTCCAAATTAGCACCAATGTGTGCTTTTTAATATCCTCCCTACCATGAACTTCCTGCTTTATAATCTTAACGTCTTCCATATGAGGGAGACCTTCATTTTTCCACCCGTTACCTTGGACTAAGTGGGTCCTAACAAGCTCATAGAAATCTTCACAAGGGATCAACTTTCAGCCTTGCCCTTCTATGGTCCCCAAACCACTCTCTTGGCAAGAACTAGCCCTTTATTGGCCATTGTCTTCTTTGCCTGGGGAAGGACCTTGATTGCTTTCACATGCCCCCTTGTAGTAACTTGGGAACAAGTGGAAAGAATCAGAGACTCAGAAGTGCTGGTTTGAGCTGAGCCTTCACTCTCAGGATTTGTAGAGGGGAGGGGGCAGAGCAACTCTGAGCTTCCTATTCTTCATATAGGGCTTTCTCTTAGGGATATCTGGGGCGCTGGGAGCCGGAGGCCTTAAGACATCCTTTTGTGTCCAAATGGGGCATGACAGCCTCTTGGCCTGGGAAGTCTTGTGGTGAGGCTTTAGTTTTCTCCTTTGAAAAGTAATAACAATGGTGTGGCTGTGGGAAGGGAAGAGTTAAGTAAGCAAAGAGTAAGGTAGAACAATTTCAGACTTGTTTTTGTATCCTTTATCTCTTTAGCAGTTAGCACATTTTGCCAGACAAAGAAGGGGCCAATCTGCACTTCAAGTAAAGAGGGCAGTGTGGGTACAGAAATTCACTAGGTATTTTTGGGGAAATGGAAAGTAGCTGGGTGCTGCTGGAGTGGAGAGGCGTATAAGTATGTTGGAGGGGTGGATGAAGGAGTCAGTGCTGGCAAGAGCTAAGACATAGTGAAAAACTCAGCTGGAGCAAGAAGTTTCTTGAGTTAGGCAATTCTCCTCTAGGTAGAATTTCCTGCACATTTTCCTGGGACACTAGAACATTTCATTCTCGGATGTGTGTGCCAATGTCCACTGCATGCCCTTCTGTCACAACGGACGAATTGTCTGTACTCCTGTGGAGAGCCAACCCTGCGCGTTTTCATTTGAATCCCTCCCAGTCATCCTCTCGTCCCAGTTGAGCAGCACTTATTACCTGGTGTTCTAGAGTTTATTTTGTGTATTGCCTTTCTTCCTCACTAGACTGTAAGCTCTGTAAGAGCATAGAATTAGTCTTTTTGTTTTCAATGATATATTCTCAACACCTAGACAATTTATAACATAAAGCCCTCAAAAAATAGTTGCTGAGTGAATGTTAACTGTTGTTCAACAAAAGTCATTGTCAAATATATTTGGGAACTTGAGGGTTAACCATAGTTCAACAGCTTTCCTTTTCCAGGAGACTTTTAAGACTCTTTAATATGCTACTGAACAAATGAGAGATAATGGTGGCTTGAACCAGCATGGAGGCAGTGGAGGTGAAGGAAAGAGATGGCTTATGGATTTGTTTTAGAAGTTGAGTTGACAGGACTTCTCGATGGATTGGATATAAGTGATTATGGAAAGGAGAAAATCAAGGAGAACTCTGTGTGTTTGCATGCTTGTGTGTGCACACATACAGGTACGCATGCACATACGCATGCACATGCTTCATTTGAGCACCTGGGTTGATTGCTGGCCCATTCAATGAAGCTCTAGAGGAACTGGTAATTGGTTGGAAGAGGACAGCTGGAGAGCAAGGCAGGAGCCAGGACATCCAGGTCTTCTCACATCGCACCAAGGCTTCTGGACTTTATCCTGGGAGTGATGGGGAGTCTCTTAAGGATTATAAATGGAGAATTGGCATCATCAAATTTGCATGTTAAAAAGGTGCCTCTGGCTACAGTTAGAGTATATTAGAGAGAGCAAGAGTGGAAGCAGAAAGAACAGATATGAGGCTGTTGCTACAATGCAAATATGGAACACCCCAAACCTTAGTTTGCTGGGCAGGGGCCAGTCAGGACAATTAAGCCAGGTTTGGTATGATCCCCTCAGTGCTCACATAGCCTCTCATTCTTTGCACTCCCTCCTGTGTAGGACCCTAGTTAGAATGGCCTCTTTCCACATCTGGGTGGGTTATGTGAATATGCACACACACAGACCCAGTGCCTAGCAACCAGTCGTGGCACTGACCCTCAGAAACATTGCCACAGACACCCCCACATCAGATTAGTTTCCACCCAGCCACTGGCTACATCAGGGAAACATGTCTGCACAGTCAGCTGTGCTCACCACTTCATTTTAGTTCCTATTTCTATCGCTTCCTCTTTAGTCAAAGTCTAATTTCACTCTGTTGTAGTTCTGCAAATCACAAGCTATGAACTATGCAAAGCCTACTCCATTGGAAGAGAATATGTAGCCATGAAACAGTGGATCATGTGAGTCTGGGCCATTGGCACATGCGCATATTGAATTAATGAAATCTAATGGCTCATGGGGAGAATGGGTTCAGTTGTATTAATGGCCAGGGGGCGGGAGTAAGACTGGCTAGATATGCACATGTCCTTAGAATCACAGCCTGTCAGAGGTAGGTGAGCATGTAGTGAGCATCTACTCCAACCCCCTTTATCTATAAACAGAAACTGAAGTAAAGAGAGGGATGTCTCCCAAGCTAATGTGCACTTGGACTATACTGCAGTGAGTAATGTGAACAGGGCAGTACAGGTAGTAGAAAAACGAGATGATTTGCCCTGAGCATCAGAAGGTCTGCTTTTAGGAGCTCTACTCTTAACTCTCTGGGCTTCAGTTTCACCATCTGAGCATTGAGGAGGCTGGGGCTCAATTTAAATATAACACATATTAATAGCTCTTGGCTCCTTTTTCAGACTCATCTGAAAAGCCTGAAGCTCCCTTTTCCATCCCAGGTTGTCATCCTTCTCCACTATGGGCAAGGATGAAGTTTCAAGGGCAACCATTTCAGACTGGTTCCTGCATGGTCCTGCATCACACAAAGAACATTTGAGAAAATCAGCAAGACCCTGGTCACTGGAATTCAATAAGGTGGAAAAAAATCCCTATCTGCTCCAAAAGTTTACACCTGAGCAAAAATAAAATTTTATCCAAACAGCAGACCTGCTAGGCTGCAAGTTTAATAAGCTATTAAACGGCACCATCTGAAACCTGCAATCAAAGCAAAAACACTGTAAAATAAATCAAGAGAGATAAGAAAAGATTTCACATTGTTAAAAGTTTATGCTATTTCTGACTTCCCGAAAGGTTACCATTAACCTGGGAGTTAATCAGAGTTTTTCATTTACCCGTTGTTCGAAGCCATATGAGCACTTTAACAGGGTAAATAAAAAGATCTAAAGAAGCAATAAACGCGAATGTCACAAGTGGCAATCATCTACCTTGTGAGGCTCATGCCATACGAAGCGTCGCACAGCTGGAAACAAATGATTCCACAGAACACTGTAAATAACCTCCAAGCCCATTCCTAATTAAAGTGAAGCCCCACTTTCTCATGGGCATTGAATATATGAACCAATTAAGGAAATATCATTTCTTTCCTGAAAGGGCTGTGCTCTCTTGTTCATTCACTCTCTCTCTCTCCCTTCCCTGTCCCTACCTCTTTCCCTCTCTCTCTGTCTCTTTGTGTGTCTCACTCTCTCCTCTATAGAATTTACACTAAAGAGCTGGACCTCAATGTTCCTTAGCTGCAATAATGAGACATCCCAGCTTTAAGCAAATTTTGCACCTGTAACCTGCAGAAATATAGCCGTAGCATTTGAAAAATTACCTCCATGCTGCACAGTGCCATGAAAATTTATCTTTGAGATGATTTTATTGCATGGTTACCCTAGGCAATTAAATCAATAAATCTTAACTGTCAGGAAGGTTGGCCCTGTGCCAGAAATAAATGAAATGCACAAAATCAGTAAATAAAAGGTTCCTGACAACTCATTCCAGAAATTATTTAGCAGTTGGGGTTGTGGGGGGTTTTGTGTTTCACTCCCCAGCCTTTATTGACATTCTTTCTGCGAAATGATTATGCTAACAAACACAATGGCTCCACTACAAAGAAGTCATAGTTTGCCAAGCCATAAATTACAGTCCCTGAAAATCAGGAAGGAAATATAGTTACACGGCCAGAAGTGGTAGGCCAGGACCAGTTGGGGTTGGAGGCAGGTCTAGGGAGCAGCTCCCTTGGCCCTGCCTCCTCTCCTTGACTACTCAATCCCCATTCCACTGGCCTTTGGCCTAATTGGAGGCGCCCTCTCCTCACAGGGCCCAACCTGCTTGACTTGCCTTCTCATACCCTACCACCTGTATTCTGCTCAGGGGTCTAGGGAAGGTTAATCTTAAGGGTATAGTGTGTCTACCACTCCCCATTTCCAGAAACAATCCCGACGCCATATGTGAACGTAGAGGAGTAGAGTATGGGTAGAATTGCTAGGTTAATAGTAGTAGTTATTGAGTATTTCTCCTGTGCTATATATACCCTTTATATGGGGTTAAAACTGGGAGGCACTTTATTGTCTCCATTTTACAGGTGAGAAAAATGAAACTCAGAAAGGTTAAATGATGAGTTGACCAGAAAGTGGCAGAATGGCTATTCCAGCCAAGGCCAGCCTTCTCATGACTCCATCATGTGACACCTGTGCTGTCTTTGGTGCATATGTCATGGACTCAGAGGGCAGAAAACTAAAGCCAGTATTTGGGCAAGTCTGTTCTTGCATTAGTTCCCAGGCCTTCTTCTCATCAGAATTCTTCCTCCCTTAGTGATGGGTATCCTCCATTGAGGGTCCTTTGGGGATGCCCTCACAGAGCTGACAATGGCTAATGGCACTCATGCATGGGCTATAAGGGTGACAGCATGTTTGAAGGCCATCTGAGAGTCTGAGTGGGGGCCTGCAGCAGGTCCTAGCGTAGGGCCTTTGTACCAAGTACACCCTAGGCCTGAACTGCTCTTCCCTCTCTTCCTTGTCTACTTGAGGCTTACGTAGCTTTCAGGTTTCAGATCAAGTGACACCTCCTCAGTGAAGCCTTCCTTGACTTGCCACCCACCTCCCATTATGCGCTAGGCTTTTACAGTAGCAGGCAATTTTTCTTCACAGTATTCATCTTAGTTGCAATTTTCCATTTATTTCTGTAAATACCTGCTGGATGGCTCTCTCTCCCTTTGGACCATATGATCCATGAGGGTGGGGGAATATCTGGTTTTGCTCCCCCATAAGGTCCCAGAACCTCATACTGTGCACATAATGACTACTTATCAAATAAAGGAATGACTGCTATATTAATTTGCTAGGACTGCCGTAACAAAGTACGATAGACTTGGTTGCTTAAACAATATAAAGTAAGGCTGGGCGTGGTGGCTCAACGCCTGTAATCCCAGCACTTTGAGAGGCCGAGGTGGGCGGATCACCTGAGGTCAGGAGTTCAAGACCAGCCCGGCCAACATGGTGAAACCCCATCTCTACTAAAAATACAAAAAATTAGCCGGGCATGGTGGCAGGTGCCTGTAATCCCAGCTACTCAAGAGGGTAAGGCAGGAGAATCGCTTGAACCCAGGAGGCAGAGGTTGCAGTGAGCTGAGATCGTACCATTGTACTCCAGCCTGGGTGACAGAGCAAGACTCCATCTCAAATATACATATATGTGTGTGTGTGTGTGTGTGTGTGTGTGTGTGTGCGTGTGTGTGTCACAGATTTAGAGGCTGGAAGTCTAAAATCAAAGCATCAGCGGGTTGGTTCCTTCTGAGAGCTGTAAAGGAAGGATGTGTTCTGGGCCTCTCTCCTTGGCTTATAGATGGCCATCTTCCATTTACATGGCCTTCTTCCTCTGTGTGAGTCTGTCTCCAAATATCCCCTTTGTCTAAGAACACCAGCCATGTTGGATTAGCACTGAGCTTAATGAGTGTATTTTAACTTGATTACTTCTGAAAGACTCTTTCTCCAAATAAGGTCACATTCTGAAGTACTATGAGTTAGGACTCTGACGTGAATTCAACCCATAACTAGGCACAACTGACCCAAGGGCAGAAATTCTTCAGACTTTTCCATGGCAAGCAGTTAGAACTTTTTCCAGCTCAGAGCTAAGGAGAATGGCAGATCTATTCCCAGATGGCTCCTACAACTCTGCACGTTCAAATCTTGTCAGCCTGTCCCTGGGAGGATTACAGCTGAGCTGCACAGCTCTGACACCAATGGCTACATGGAAGTCTCCTGGAGCTAGTGGAGGGCTGAACCACCTCAAGAGTGTGGAGCAGCTGGGGTCCAGCCCTTTGTCAGTGCAGCGAGTGAGAGGTACTGCACCAGCTAGGGATGAACACAAACCAAAGGCCTCAGACTTGGGTATTTCTAGGTCAAGGCCTGCTTTCCTCTCCATTCCCACCCACTCAATCCTGTCTCTACCCATCGGCTACTACAGAAGGACAGAGAGGCAGAGGCTGGGGTAAACCTTGGGGAGTGCTCCTAAGGAGGATGGATTTAAGAGAACCCTCTAGGGCTGGAGACAGGCTAGGAGTTTCCTGAAAAGATAAAGGATCTGCCTGTAGATCAGAGATTCCCCCATGACCAACAAGGGCAGCGTCGATTGCAAGGAAAAAGCTCGGGAGAATATGCACAGCTCAAGGGGAAGTGGTGGAAGTAGGCAGGGACTATAGATGAAGACTGAGAGAAATAAAACTTGGCCCCATCAAGAGTCTGATGCTATGTGGGGAGCAGGGCTTAGGTCTTCCAGGAGTGCTTGGAAAGCAGGGACCAGAAAAGGAAGTTGTCCTTGGCAAGCCCCCTGGCCAGGAAACCTTACGTCATCTTAGGGCATCTGCAGCTATAGTCAAAAGAAAAGAGGAGTCAGTCTGCACCTCACCCATCAGGACATTGGGGCTCCCTGGGATGTGAGAGATGTCAGAAAGCATTCTGCAATCTCTGGAGGGTAAGAGAAGCAAACAGTGGGAATATATTCTTCCTTCTTCCTTATTGGCTGTCCTCTTTGAGCTTCAGCTAATGCAAATCTTTTTTTTTTTTTTTTTTTTTTTTTTAATAATTCTTGCTGGCAAGTTCCCAGGGCAGATAATTCCTCATCAGCACATCATGAGCACCAAGGTGGTTATTTCCAAATTAATGGTTTGAAGCAAAATATGAGCATTGTTAGTGAACTGGGGGCTGATAGATGGCAAAGGCACAGTGTCTAATAACTAAGTGCGAATTTTGTGATGACAGCCACAAGATTTCAAAATAACAATAATTTGCATTTCTATAGCACCTTTCATCTGACTAATGAGCTTAACACAATTAATTCATTAATTTATAACGCTCCTTTAAGAAGCACAGAAGTAAGGGTTGTTTGAATAATTTTCTGCTTGGAGAAACTAAGGCACAGAGAAAAGGATGGTGTTGGTGGCAAGGCCATAGTTTAAGTAGCTCCAGGTCCACTGCTCCAGGGATAATAGGAAGGCAGAAGAGTCTTCTGTGCAGGATGTGAAGTCTTCTTGCACCTAAGGGGAATGGGGTAGAAATAAATCTAAGATGGCCCATAAGATTCAGGCCCCCTGGTATGCACACCCTGCATAAGCCCCCTTGAGTGTGGGCAGGACCTGTGAAGACGATGAATGTCACTTGTGTGACTAGGTTGCATTATACGGCAAAGGTGAAGGGATTTTGCAGAAGTAATTAAGGCCCCTCATCAGTTTAATTTGAGTTCATTAACACAGAGATTATTCTGGGAGGGTCTGAATTAGGGGAAATTTTGAAAGAGGGTCTAGAGGACAGGCCCCATCTTCTGTTGGTCTTGAGGAAGCAAGATAACCTGAGTTTCATGGCTGCAAAAAAATGAACTCTGCCAACAACCCGAGGAAGTGTAAAAGGAGACCCAGAGCTGCAGCTGATCACAGCTCTGGCAAATACCTTGATTGCACCCTCGTGAGAATCTGAGTAGAGGACCCAGTTAAGCTGTGCCCAGACTCCTGACCCACTGAAACTGAGAGGTCATAAATGCATACATTCTTTTAAGCCACTAAGTTTGTGATACTTTGTTACCCAATAATAGAAGCTAACGTAAGACATCACCTGTACCTTGCAGATGATGTGTTTTGTGTTCTGAGCTGATTAAGACTGTGGATTCAACTGGATAGTCAAATATAAATCTGAAATCCTAAATGGAAGAAACGTTTTTCTCAGTCATCTTGTATCCAGATGTTCCCTAAACAATGCTGTCTCTCTTAAAGAGCCTTTATTTCACTCAAAGCCTTGATGGAATCATGGGACACCAGTGCATGTCTCCCTAGAGCTTAGATGCAAATCTAGGCCTCCTCTCTGCCCCAAACTAAGGGTTATAATCTGAGAAGGCACTGGCATGGCTTAGTTCATAAGGGACTACAACTTACACTTGACAGTTTAATTAGCAAAGATTATGATTATTTTGTGGGTGGCTATTTCTATTAGTAACAGATTCCACAGGGATTTTAAGGATATTCTGGGATCTTAAGTGTACACCATGAGGTTTGAATATGAGTTCCCAAATGTCCAATGGCTTTTGAATGACCTTTGATTATCTACCAAAGATAGGCTATAGGCCCAGAAATTCGGCCATATTCAAGGATCCAGTCCACCACTGCCAGACATTGGTGGAGGTGGGGGGTAAGGTGTACAGCCCCTGATGAAGGAGCTTTGGCTAGAAAGTGGATTCTTAGTTCTGACTACTGATTAGAATTACTTGGAAAACCTTACAAACTACCCATTTATGGAAGTTGAGGGTTGGAGGTAGAGAGTAGTATCCAAATCAACTAGATCAGAATTTCTGGGATGGGCTCCCAGAATTAGTAAGATTTAAAGCTCAGCCAAGGCGAAGGTGCTCTGTGCCAGAGTGTGGGAGATGAGCTGGGCCTAAAGTCCAGAGCAAGGCACACCAACAGGGCACTGGAGGTGTTTGGGCCATACTTTGAAGGAGCTGGCTCTTTCTCAGTGAGGGCAATGCTTTAGGATGTGTTTGGTGTCTATCATGGAACTTATTCAGTGATTCTTGGCCCAAGACTTGGTCAGTTTAGTGGGGTGGCCAGGATGCTTTGGGGCTTCCAGGAGGAGACCTCAAATAAAGCTTGCCTCTTCCCCTTGTCAGTTGACCTTTCAAGGCCCTTTTTTGATTCCTGGTGTGGTGAGTTTGAGGAAATTTGGGGGCTGATCAAGGAAAAGGATATCACTGTGAGGTGGCAGTAGCACAAAACAAGCTTTATTTGGATGACACTGACAGGTTTGCATGTGGAGGGGTGAGAGAAAGTCCTTCACAGAATCAGACCTTCCAGATGCTAGGGTCCAGAGGCCATCACTAGGAAGGCGAGGAGAGCTAGGGACCTGGTAGCAGGGAGAGAGAGGGGAAAGAGTGGGCTTCTATATCTAGCTGATATCACTCAGCAACTCAATGTGGAGTCTCTGGGTCAGACAGCTCTGAAGGGCAGCCATGGTCTTTATCTGGGTTATCTGATCTATGCCTAAGAGACGTTGGGCACAGTTTCATGAGGTATGCAAAACAAGCAAGCCCTAAACTGCTAAAAATCTGCTTATTCTGGCTATATTTAAAACAATTTGATGTGTAAAATTTTGATTTTGTCCCAGGGCTTTTGAGCTAAACATTCCTTGCCTGCTATGAAAATGTAAACAACATAGGGGAAGACTGTAGGGAGGACTTTTAAAATGAACCTCTATGGGAGAAGGTTCCTTCTGGATCCTTTCTGGTCATTCACTGCTGTGTCCTCAGAGTTGAGAATTGTGGGAGAAACTCAGATCCACAACATAATCCTCTGCCCAGGTCCAGCCATGCTGAAGAGAATTGTTTCCAGAGAGGTACATTCTTCCTCATGAGTTTCCCCTTACACCTCTGGCCTGCTGCAGGGCATATCTTATTTTGGAAATGAGAATATGTTCAAGTGCATTGTGGTTTGAGCTAACTGGAAAATTCCTGGAGAGTTATAAAAGCACGAAAGGAAATTCCTTCCCTGGAGAAGAATACTCAGAGCTTGGATTCCTGTGTGATGTTTTTTCTAGAGCACTAGAAACACCATTATCTCCTGTTCCCGCAAAAAGGTGGGTGGGATAAATAGGTAACCAGGCCTTTTCTCTGATAAGCCTAGAACTGTGGTTCTTCATCCTGGTTTCACATAAGAACCAAAAAGGGAGCCTTAAAAGACACAGATATCAGAGATCTTTGACACACACCTATGGAATCAATCTCTGAATCGGAAGCCTGACATTTGCATTTTTAAAAGTCCCCTGAACTTCAAGGTGGAGAGTCCCAGAGCTAGAAAGACAGTGATTGAAAGTCATTTCCTGCCTCTCACTGAACTCCTGAACTCACACACTAGTTTGTGTAACTGTCAATCCCAGGAGATCTCCAGCTCATGACCTGCATAATTGCAAAGGGCTTTGATAACATGAGTCAATTTCAAATGCCTGTACCTGAAACGTACTGGCCAAATTTCCCTTAACAAATTGTATAGATTCTCTTTCATATCACAGCTAACGTTTTTACAATTTTATTCCCTTTTCTTAAAAAGGGGGATGAAACAAAATCTCCCACCTAAGCTAAAATGTGTTTCCTGGAGAAACTCACAAAACTAAACATATTCTTTCCCCAAAGCATGAGCCTCAGTGTATTCCTAGCCCTCTGTGTGATGCATTGTGACACTCGTGGCATATCCTCTGCTAGACAGGCAACCTTGAAGTTGCCTCACTACTCTTACACCCTCAGAGGATTAAGTCTCTTGGCCTTGGTAATGACAGTGTGTCAGAAGAAATTATTTGGAAAACCTCAGGGTTTCCAAGAGAGAATGTAGGATGAGAAACACCAGTCTAGATAACATCTTGCTCATCTCTGGGTAGCAGGGAGAAGGTGGCTATGACCAACTTCATTTTGCGAGGAAGAAAGTGGGGCTTTCTTCCTCTTACATGTCTCACTTAATTCAGGCAGTGAGAACCTCGTTTAAAATCCTGCCAAAAGCCCAGGGGACTCACTCCCCTGGGATGTTGTACTTCCCTTCTGAACCAGTGTCTACACCTCAGAGGCAAGGAGTAGGAGTTAGGGTGGGGCTGGGCCTGTCTTAAAGTGAACTGATTTTAAAACTCTACCAATCGGCAGGGCACAGTGGTCACGCCTGTAATCCCAGCACTTTGGGAGGCCGAGATGAGTGGATCACTTGAGCGCAGGAGTTAGAGACCAGCCTGGACAACATGGTGAAATCCTGTCTTTACTAAAAATACAAAAATTATCTGGACATGATGCCTTGCATCTATAGTCCCAGCTACTCTGGAGGCTGAGGTGGGAGTGTTATTGGAAAGGTATCCTGATCCAGACTCCAAGAGAGGGTTCTTGGATATCATGCAAGAAAGAATTCAGGCAAATCCATAGAATAAAGTGAAAGCAAATTTATTAAGAAAGTAAAGGAATAAAAGAATGGCTACTCCATAGGCAGAGCAGTAGCACGAGCTGCTGGATGGCCATTTTTATGGTTAGTTCTTGATTATATGCTAAACAAGGGGTAGATTATTCATGAGTTTTCTGGGAAAGGGGTGGGTACTTCCTGGAACTGAGGGTTCTTCCCCTTTTAAGACCATATAGGGTAACTTCCAGAGGTTGCCATTGCATTTGTAAACTATCATGGTGCTAATGGGAATGTCTTTTAGCATGCTAATGCATTATAATTAGTGTATAATGAGAAGTCAGGACCACCAGAGGTCACTTCCGTTGCCATCTTGGTTTTGCAGGATTTGGCCAGCTTCTTTACTGCAAACTCTTTTATCAGCAAGGTCTTTGTGATTTGTATCTTTTGCTGAACTGCTATCTCATCCTGTGACTAAGAATGCCTTAACCTCCTGGGAATGCAACCTAGTAGGTCTCAGCCTTATTTCACCTAGCCCCTATTCAAGATAGAGCTACTCTGGTTCAAACACCTCTGACAGGAAGATCACTTGATCCCGGGAGGTGGAGGTTGCAGTGAGCTGTTATTGTGCCACTGCACTCCAGTCTGGGCAACAGAATGAGACCCTGTCTCAAATAAATAAATAAATAAATAAATAAATAAATAAATAAATAGCTCTGCCAATCCAACGCCTGATCTTTATCTCAGCCAGAGTGACAGCCAGGAAGGTGGTGCCATCTCTTCTTCTATCTGTTACTTCCAAGACTAAGGGGCCCCACCTCACCAAACTTTTTCTGAGTTGCTGACTCCTCCTGTGCCCTGGTCTGTCTTCATAGGAAAAGGTGTTTCTGGAAGATTGGCCCAATGCCTTTCCTTTAGAGACCTCTGGAAAGACTGAGAAGAAATCACTTCCTGAGGGCCTGTGGTCCTTCTTTACTAAAATGAAAATAATATATGTTATAGAATCAGTAGCATTATTAATAATAACAACAAGTAGTAGAGGATAATGGTTAAGATTAAAGCCTTTGGGGCCACACCGGGGTCACACACCTGGCTGTGTGACTTCAGGAAAGTTGCTTTCCTGAAGACCTCTTTGTGTCTCCATGTTGTCATCTATACAACAGAGATATACTAGTACCTATCTCATAGGGCTTTTAAAATAATTACATGCATTAATATATAAGAAAGTGCTAAAACAGTGCCTGGCCAGTAGTGCCTTACTGGTTGTAAATGTCACAAAAACTAATCAATTAGCATGATGCCAGCACTCCTAATTTTTTTTAAAATGTCATTGTGTATATTTCCTCTAAGTTATTCTCTGCATGCGTGTATACTTTTACCCAGGCATGGTCATCATTTATGGTATCTGTTTGTTTTGAGAGAAGCAGAAAAAAACTTGGTTGCTTGAGAACACATTTATAATCCATTTAGCTCTATTTACTCAGCTCAAATATTTCCCCATCATCTCACAATAAAAATGTTCATATTTACAGATATTGTGGCCTTTCCATTTTGGAAAGGATTTGAAATTCACAGTGGCGGTATTACAACTATCAGTTTTAATCACATTTAGCTATATTCGTGCTTACACTTGGACTATGATTATGATTATGATTATGCAGAGTCACAATATCTGGTCAAGCCAAGTGTAGTTCATTTGTTCACAGGAAATCTAGCCAAGCTGTTAATGTTGTGTTTACTGACAGGTGTTTTGTGCCGTGTAGTCTTAGCATTGCATTTCCTCACTTTACATGGCCAGAGAATACATTTCATGTAAATGAAATTTCTAGATACCTGAAACCTACCCTTTAACTGTCCAGAAAATCTTTTTGAAGGAGACAGTTCTAAAATATATGGCATGAGTTTTTGTGTTAGTTAAGAGTATACTTAACCTTTTCCTGATGACTTTCAGACATTATTGTGACCCAAAATTATTGCTTGTGCTGTCCTCCCAGGGCTACTGGCTGCATACCCGTCTGCAGTAAATGGCCATTGCCAGCTGTGTTTTTAAGTTTTCAGTCTAGTTTTATAATTCTCTGTCTTTTGTCAGCATCTACTAGTTATAACTTTATACTTTGCAAGCTTTTTGTGCTGTGTACTAGGAATCCAGATAACCAAATATTTTACAATTTTCTCTTAAATGGGCTTTGAATGATGGTCCAAGGGTCTCTCTTATAAAATGAATTGGCTTTGTGAGAGTTATTTTCTTTATGGCCGTCAGTTTTATGGATGTTGATGTAAGCGGGGGCACTGGCTATGTATTACAATGTGGAAGAGTTGATAACAAGGTACTATGGCTTGGAACATCTCTAAGCAGAATGATCTACATGTCTAAAATGAGATTTTCATAAAAATTTTATTTTGCATTTTTAAATAATTCAATGCATTGGCAGTATAGTTAATGCCTCTATGAGAGAAACCAACGCACCAGCTCAGCCAATATCATTTTTACAGAGACATCTTGTTGGAAAACAACAAAACCACATTAAAATGTTTGTACACAGAGTTACTGTACTGAGAACAAAGCACCAACAAAACGCTTGTGCGCCACACATTTGAAATGCAAAGCCACACAGGCAGATATAGTTTTATACACATAAAGCACATGAAACCAGCTTTTAAAAACCAGATAACATTTCATTAATTGATTGATGTTAGAACAATTTACCCTGGTCTGTACAGGAAATTGGAACTTACTGAAATTCTGACAAGACGAGCATGCTTGTTAAGAACAGTGACAGTTGGTGGATCTGCAATGAGCATGAATGTTGGAAATCTGCACCCAAGAAAAGGTGGTTCAGGAGACTAATTGGATTCTCATAAAGCCAAGGGGGCACTTTCTGAATGATCATCACAATTTAATGGCCACCTGGGGTGCCCTTGGGGAAAGGGTCTTCCTTTGGGGACAGGACGTCAGCAAGTTTTCTTCTTAAGAGCCAGGCAGGCTGTTCCTGATGGTTCTGCTCCTCTACTTACTTGGGAGGGAGCATAGGCCAGGCATGGGCCCCAGGGTTTTAGACTGCAGCTTGGAGCAAGTCAACTTCAACACTGAGGGCTCAACTCAGCTCATGTTCTCCAGCCGAGGTGGCCTCCATCTTCCCTCTCATGCATCTTGACCTGCTACAATTTCCTCTTGGAAACTCAATTGGATTTTAACAGAGCCTTTTTCATCACAAAGTCCAGTGGAATCCGTTTAACTGAACCATGATATTATGACCAAAGCTTCCAAGAGGAAAGGAATTTTCATTTCAAATCACTGCCTTCATATAGTAATGTAACCAGGGCCTCCTGGAACTGTAAAATAATGTTTTTCAAGAAGGGAAAGCTAAAATCCCATGAAGGACAGCAAGCTAGACATGTTGCACATGCAGGGACACACACACACACACACACACTGACGATGTGTACTCTTTGTGCAGTTATGGCTTGCCACAGTGGTCCAGCGACATGGTGTTGGTAAGCATCCCCACACACAAAGCATATGATGACAATTAAATTCCCATTTGTATCCCAGTTAATAAATATTTTCCATGACACTTAAATATACAAAATTTCTGTTTAAAATATGCATGAAAATGTCTTTTTTATTCCAGGAAGAAGAGAAAGGTTATAGAGTCACATCTTCATTTACAACATGTTGGGATTATCTTTCTGATTCTTATATACAGGCTAATGGGAATGTTAGGAAATACTTCATATGAGTACACGAGACGTGAATGTGCCTGTTAGATACAAAGCAAACACACACACTATAGACCAGGCAGAAGACACCCCTGACAACTCTCAGGGGTATTTTGCAAGTCTCAGTCAATTTACTTACTGGAAAAATAGGTGGAGTCATTTGTTAATCTGCATTAGGTCTCAGAGGATATTATCAAAGTGCCCTTTTGCAAAAACTACCTCTATCCTTTTCATTTGTCACTGTGGGGTGTGAAAGGGCCCAGTGAACATGGAGCATTCTTTGAAAACCCATCGATGTTTGCCAGATTTCATTCCTAGCATATAGCCTTGTCTAATGCAGATTTATCAAAGACTCCAGATTTCAATATTTTAATGAGGGATGATGGATAGAGGGAAGGAGGAAAGAATAGAGGAGAGACAGAGAGAGAGAGAGAGAGAGAGAGAGACCATTGCAATCAAAATATTTCTTCAGTCAATGATAACAAACCCCCATCGAAAAATAATGGAAAAGGAAAAGGAGAAATGAAAAAAAAAAAAGATGAACCTAAAAAGTCTTGACTGAAGTACTCTGGGAAATTTTTTGAAGAGGTTTTTTTCGTATTTATAATGGTTACAGAAACATCTGAAGATGTTTGTAATTGCCAGGCCTCCAACTAAAGTTCATTGAAAAATCCTGATATAACACTGTCTCATCTGCCTGCAACCACTCCACTTGCTCCAAAATTATGTAGCAAAGGTCAAAACACTGCTCCACAAAGTTATACAATTGGACAAATGAATTCAACAGACTAATATTTATACTGCCATGTAATAATGCAGTTATATTATCACGATTTCATAATACAGCATGCCTTTCCAGGGGGCATGTTTTAAATCAGGACACATCTATTTTTATTAATCTGTTATGTTTTAAAAGCATGAACAAGTACAATTCAGAAGCTTCACATTTAATTTAACTATTTGTTTGGAAAGAGAAAGAACATTAGCAGGAAAGCAAAAGCCAGAGCCAGAGAGAGAGAGAGACAAGTAACAACAACCATCACAGCCACAGATACAACCACTACCACCACCAGAAAAGAAAAGAAACCAATCTCTTCTTTGCAGGATCCAAAGAATATGTCACTCATCTAACCAAGTGGGCAAAGGGGGAGAATTTTAGGTATCTTCTGATCCCAAAGAGGATTTCTGAGCATAGTATCTCTAAAAGGCTCACTACTGACATTCATTTTATCAAAGACAACACTACAGCCAACAATCTTCAGAAGCACTACTCAGAATAGGAGTAGAAACAGTAATTTGTAATATTGAGTAAATGTGAGGGATTTTATCTCAGACATTTCTCTTTCTAAAATATGCAGTAAGTAGAATCATCCAGGAAGAAAATTAAGTATTTGACAAATTGTCTTGAGATGGAATCAATCTCATTTGTAATATTTATGGGTGAATATGATTGATTAGTGAGGATGGTTTTGAAGTAGGGGATGTACTGGATGATGTTAAACCCATTTCTAGCTCTTTGTAGCTGTGAAAACTGGTCCACTGTCTGGTGTGGTGAGGGGGGGGTGCTCAGAGTCCCTGTGTAAGTGTAATGCCAATTAAATCAGACCCGGATGTTACCATTTTCCAGTAAGGACAAATATTGTAGCAATACCATGAAAGGATAGACCCCCAGTCCCTGCTATTGTGCCAGCTACAAAAAGAATTGCAGAGGCAAAAGACAGAAGGGCCAGAAAGAGCGAGTAAGACATGGATCTCCTCCAGGGCTAACATTCAACCATGGATACAAGCCGAGACAGAAAATGGAAATGTTTTTTTTGAAAAATAAGATTTTAGAACAAGTTCTTCAATCTTTCCAGATACAAACCTCTTATTAACTGCAGAATATGCACAGGACCAGGAGAATGAATTCTTTGAGATTTTCTATTCTACTTTCAAAATGATTTATGTGTGGAGGCCTAATTTAAAAAGTGTATGTGTGTGTGAGTGTGTGTGTGAGTGTGTGTGTATTTAATGAAAGCCTCATTATATACTTTATGCCTTCTTGTTACTGAGCTTAGTTTTCTTCGTACTGGGTGGAAAAAAGAATTATTTTGGTTTGGATTATTGTTTCTGAATATTAGTCATGTAATTGATACAGAGATATTCTGGTTTGAATTCAGAGCTAAAACAGTAAGTAGATACTTTTAACTAAAAGCAAATGTTAACAAAAAACTTAGATTCCCTAATAACTAAAGTAAAAAAATCTTATGAACAACAATGTGAAGATGGGAGAATTACTGAGTTTCCATGTCACATAAAAGAAAAACACAGTAAATTCTGGATTGTGCTATTCTCCATAGAGTTCCCGTAAATACTTTATCCTAGTTACATGTAAACGTTACAAATAGCACTTGTAAATCAAAATAATGATGATAATAATAATAAAATAAAAAACACTCACTTATCTTTTTAAAAAATCAATCATGAGGGTTTTCTGAGTGCCCATTTTACCTGTGAGATATGGAAGGAGATGATGAAACCATCTCCATTGATCCATCTCTCCTTTCAGCTCAGGAGGGCTTCATTCTTCTCAGCTATTCTCCTGCTTAAAACCTAGGCTTCCAGGGCAACCCATACCTCTAGGGCCTTATCATAAGCTTTCTACATTCACACATTGATTCATATCTTAAAACTATGTAATTGTTTTAGTCATTGAAGTGTGTGTGTAAGGGTGAGTTTGTGTGTGTGTCTGTGTGTGTCCACATGAACACATATATTAAATATGAACCCTCTGACTGGCTGCATCCAGTAGTGTGTTGAAGCATTTTTGCCCAGGCTTGC
This sequence comes from Hylobates moloch, assembly GCF_009828535.3. Taxonomy (NCBI): domain Eukaryota; kingdom Metazoa; phylum Chordata; class Mammalia; order Primates; family Hylobatidae; genus Hylobates; species Hylobates moloch. Next base: position 128,056,332 of record NW_026652282.1, read on the forward strand.
AAGAGCCAACTGTGTGCATCTCTTTCCAACCATGTGTTCAGTGACATCACAGTCGGTAGCTTAAAATCATCTAAAGTGGTAGTATTTATGCCATGGAAATTGGCAAATGGTGCAAACCAGGTGCTTTCTATTCTCAGTGAGCTGGCTGTTAAACATTTTACCAGCACACCACTGGTTGCACGCTAGGCTGACCAAACGAGAAGCTAGATCTTGATCTCGGCAACACAGCATTAACTTAGCCTGGTTGGAGTGTCTCCAATTTTGTTTACTATCCAGGGTCTCCTTCCCCCCAATTTCATAAACACTGCAGAACCACAAGAGGGCTTGAGCATCTGGGGTGCATTTGACTACCCATTGTCACCACATTGGGCTCTATTCTCAGAGACACTTCTATTTCATAGCCACGTGAGTGATGCAGGACAAAACCAAAAAGGTAAAGCATCTGAAATTCCCTCCGAATACGACAGCTGGCTTCCTGCTGCAGAGACTGGAGAACAATGAGTTCCCCAATAGGAACAAACTATTCCCAGCTGAAAGCATCAGCTGGGGCATTCTTCAGGAGGCTTCCCACAGCTGGTCTGCATGCTGCTGCTCACCAGCAACTGCTGGCAGGCAGGCGAGCTTGAGCTTGCCACTGCAGCAGCCTGTCAGGGGCCTGGAAGTAGGCTTCCTTCACTTCCCCCTTCCCTCCTCAAAGTCTGATACAAATCAAAGAGCCAACAAAATTGAGGTCACTGGCAAAAGAGTTTGAAATTTTGAATGATTTTTATTAAACACCATTAGTCTACACTGCACAGTTAATGAAACAGCAAAGCTCCAATCTCTTAGAGGAATGATGACTGATCATGGATCTAAAAAGCAGTTCAGTGTCCCCTAACCCAATGTGAGCACTATGAATAATTCTTTAACATCTCATGTCAGACGCAAAAAGGGGCAAGAACTGCAATCTGGCTTTGTGGGGCTTCCCCACCCTCCACCCCCACCCCCTTTCCACCCTCCCCACAATGCAATTTTCTTTTAGCTGGTAGATTACAGAGTAAAATGTGATGATTTTGGCAAAGAGGGCTTCTATATTTCTGAGGAGGAGGATGGAAAGAGAATTAATACTTTTCCCTTCATCAAAAATATCAGGTGGTAAGATTAATATCTGAGACCAGCCTATCTGATTAGTCTCCTGCCAGGGTAAATGCTGATTATGAATACACAGATGCCACTTCTGTTGTTGGAGTCTACTAACACTAAAGAGAAAATGAATTAGATTTTAATTATGAGAATAAGGCTGTGTGAGTGAAAATGAGAAACAACAACAACAATAACAACAACGATGAAGAATTTAGTCTGCCAGTCGTGTAACAGAACACTGACAACTGGCTCAATAATATTTTTCCCCACAGAATTAAATTTGGGGGTGCTGAATTGACCCATTCATTTGATACTGTGTAGCTGTATCATCTTGCCACACATTTTTCTCAATGGGGATAGTGATGCTTCTCTAAGCAAGCAGTTCATTGCTTTACTGAGTAGTCTTACCCAGTGATCCAGTTTGCTTCTCCCACCTGCCAACTCATGCAGGTGAATTTTATCATGTCTGTTGAGAAGTATGTGAGGCTTCACCCTCACAACTCAACTGATTTTCTGCCTTCAAAAATATTTTCCAACCTCAAACTCCAACTTCAACCTCCGGGATGCAAATTTGCATAAAACAGAATCCAAATTAGATATCTTTGGGAAAGATATGCTAGAAGAGTATCTTTCCAATGCAGACAAAATCTAATGAATTTAGTGATGTAATGTCCAAATGAAAATTCATCCATTTGGAAACTCAACAAAACACATTTTTAGCCAATGGTTTCTAATTTTGCAACTTGCTTATTGCCTGAAGATTTTGATCTTTTCATTTCCTTACATGGAAAAAAAGGCATCCCGACCTTAAGTCTTTTAAAAGTAGTAGCAGCTAATCTGCTTTTCCAATTATGTCATCCAAATATAAAACTACTAGTATTTTCCCAATGCGATTATTAAGTAATTAACAGTCTACAGGCTGGCTAACAACATGCTTACAGCTAAATTCTACCCGGAGGACCACACTAGTAAACCCTTTTCAAAGTAATCCTACCTACCAAACTCAGACAGTTATATGACAAAACCACTAAAAATCCAAAGTTAATTAAAAATACAAAGCCAAGCCAACATCATAACACAAACTTGTCAAACTCTCTGTGGTTGGAGCTTGGGTGACAAGTGAAGGCGTAGTGGTGGCCCTACCTGGGTCAAGTTGCAGGGCTGAGATCATTTGGTGTACTTGCTCAGATGGAGCTTCCTTTTACTCTGCCCTCTATTCTAACCTCTATGTGCTTATTTAAGTGTGTCTCACCAAGCCACCATCAAGATCTAGAGGCACGATCTCTCACTGCCATCCACATGTCTCATATCCCTCCCACAAACTGGTATACTGAAGAGACTCATTTGACAGAGTATCTCCATCCCTTAGTCCCTCAAATAGCTGCACACCTACGACACGCATCACCATTTACACTGTGATGAATAGAGTAACTATAAAACAGCAACAATCCTTAATCATGAAACTGAAAGATGTCTTATCTCAAGGGATAGGAAGGTAATTCATCCTCCATGTTTAATTAGTTCCTAAGCTGCTTTATAAATGAGTCTACTACATAATCAAGTGGTGATCCCGAGCTCGATTGTCAGATTTGGTCACTGTGCTGCAGACTTGGCACATATTTTACACTCAGTCACCAGAGATGACAGAGAATCCTCTTGCCTCCCTGTTGTATGTAAGTAGATATAACAAGTCACTGAAACTAGAACTACAAGTCTTTCATCCCTGAGGCAATATGCTTATTTCTCTGGGAAACTGCCTCAACATTCTAATGTCTAGTTTCTGGATGTGGGATTTCAAGAAGAATCTACTCCTAAATCCATGATGGTCGAGGATTGTGGTTTAGGTTGAACTTACAAGTCAAGCCAGTGGGCTTCATTATATAGTAATAGCCAGGCACTCTACCTGGTAAACCATGATAAACAGAGAACTTGAGTCACTGCAAAGTCATCAGCTTAATTTTTGTATGTGACACCAACCTTGGGTGTTCAGAGTCTTTAATGTTATCATTTTCCTCTTTTAAGAGGCTCAGAAAAGATTCTTTCAGGTTTCATTTGTGTGTGTGTGGATGCATAAGTGTTGTTGCTGAGACTGTAAACATAAAGCTCAACCACAGTGGGAGCATAAAAAGTACTGGGTTCAGCTGCTGGGATGCTCCCATCAGCCATATTAACAACATGGCTTCAGCCATTGGAGTACAACTTCCACAGCCTTATACAACAAAGGGCCTTAAACTCAAAGATGACCAGAGCACAGCTCAAGTCTGGCTGTTTTGCAACTGGGGATATATCTAACCTTGACAATGAGAGTGTAGAGTCATCACCTGCTGTTTCTATCATGGACCTGCGTGGCTTGCTTTAATAATCATACAAGTTTGCATCTTTCATGTGCATATCTATTATTTATCTGGTCATAACTCAGTGAACAGAATTTGATAACCCAGCATATTAAAGGCTACATGGAATTATATACCAGCAGGTAATTACCAGTAAGTAATGCATGGATAGTGTTTACCCCAAGTGTAAGAATCTTCTGGTGAGCTGGAACATCAAAAATGATATTTACATTGTGATGTTTAGGGACATAAAATGAATGTAAAGGATCATAAGGGGGTAGTCACAACCAGTGAGAAATGGCTCCAAATTAGGTGAATGGCTCCCAATGTTTAGGGTTCTTTCGAAGCATCTCAAGGTGAAGCACTACCCCATGACTCATTTAAAAAAAATAAAAGCTAGCTACTATTTAGAGAGTTTGGAGTTTTCTTAGGAATTTTCATGGAAGTGATTCATGATAATATGGACTTTAATAAAAGGAGTAATTGTAATTCAGTCAAAAGTTAATGAGCCAAACAAAGGAAAAGGAAACACAGATAAGAGAAAAAAGAAAGTAGAAAACAGAAACCCTGTAAGAGAGAAAATGTGAATAATAATTGAGGAAGTCCAGATTTTCAAGCCACTGGGAAGAAAACTGTATATTATTACTTCTAGGTAGTGATAACTTGACTTTTGTTCCCATAGATGTGAGCAAAATACAATTTAAAAATCCTGCCAGTTATGGACCCACTTACCAACTGTGTAAATGTTGTTGTTGCAAAGGAGGCAGAGGTGTGAATTCCTTGTTGGACACTTTCCAGACCTCTCTTAACTCCCAGTTGTAAGTCTAGAGTGTAGCATTTTGGCTACTGAGGCATGCATCAACCAAACTGTTCCTCAAAAGGACAGCTTTGCACACAGAGAACCCCAGGTGAGGATTTACACTTCAAATAATAGAGTTGAAAAACACTGATGCCAGCTGATGCCTAAAACTTGTCAAAATAAATGTCACCTTTTCTTCTTATCATTAAAATTAACAAAATAGGGAATCAGGAAAGGGATGCTAAGAAGAAAGTCCTCTGGTTGTGTGGCATAGCATCTTTTTAAGAGTAGCATTGCTATGCTCATTCATTTTCTTGATACTCTTGATTTTATGATGTTGCTACAACATCTAACCAGTGGGTTTTGACAATGAAAATTCTCACCTGAAGATTGAATCTGTGGGATACACAAAAGTTTAACGATAGATTCTGAAATATATTCTTTTCTGGGTATAAGAGTATAGTTTGGGGGATGGTCCCTTGTGTCTAAGTTCTCATGTATATGTAAGACCACTTGTTGTATTTCTCAGGAGCCTGTCTTTATCACAAGTGCTTCCCATTCTTTGTTTTGGGTAGTGTGGGCTTAAAACAATATTGTAGGGACTGTCATTCCATAAAGCACAAAAAGATGGTGGAATCTGAGAAATGCATATCAAATGCTAAAAGAAAAAAAAATGACTAAGTAATAAAACGTACACTGCCCTTAAGTTGTAGTGTCAACTTACAATGACTTCTGTTTTTCACAGATAACAAAAGAAGCATAAAAACAAACATAACTAAAGGGAACTTTCCCCAATGAGTGGAGTTCCACCAGTGACCATCAGTGCGCTGGTAGAGGTAGAGTGATGGGTCGTGATGCTAGAGATCTGAGAACACCCACTACAACAAGTGGGCATCGATGCGCAGCCAACACAGTCCTTGGCGAACGTAGCGGACAAGATTGGTCATGCTGCTGTGCTGGGTCAGAGGCCCCATCAGCGTGTCCAGATCACCAAAGAATTCTGAAAAGCAGAGCAGTTCTCAGTTAGGCCATTATATGATATCATGAAAATATGCACCACATTGAGAAGCTGCTTTCACACAACACCACAACCACATGGACAATGGAAATGTGATTCATTTGTCCATTCATTCATTCAACAAACATTTATAGAGTGCCTACTAGGAGATCAAAACTCCACAAGTTTATCAAGCCCTATTATTTTAATCTTTAGTGAGCTCCAAAAACTCTGCAGTACATAATAAATTTATGTTTTCATAGATTATACATTTATATTTAGAAAAGGGTATTTCTACACAAAATTGTAGGGAGCCATGGTCTATCTAATGTCAAGCTGTTTGTCATTGAATGTGTTACTGAATTGAAAATATCCTCTTTTCCTTTTGTCTAAATGAACCGAGTTTACTGAGTTTTCTTAGCATGGTCTAGACAAGGCCCATGAATCTGGATGTTAATAGTAGCCATCAGCCTCCACAGCTAAATAAACATCTAGGAGGAATTTGATTCTGTAAGTCTTCTTACCAATTTCATTGGGGATGGAAAATGGCCTGCAAGTATCTGTCACTTAACAACTTTTCCTGTCC
>NW_026652282.1:128062178-128063950 GCF_009828535.3 Hylobates moloch
TCTTGATACTCTTGATTTTATGATGTTGCTACAACATCTAACCAGTGGGTTTTGACAATGAAAATTCTCACCTGAAGATTGAATCTGTGGGATACACAAAAGTTTAACGATAGATTCTGAAATATATTCTTTTCTGGGTATAAGAGTATAGTTTGGGGGATGGTCCCTTGTGTCTAAGTTCTCATGTATATGTAAGACCACTTGTTGTATTTCTCAGGAGCCTGTCTTTATCACAAGTGCTTCCCATTCTTTGTTTTGGGTAGTGTGGGCTTAAAACAATATTGTAGGGACTGTCATTCCATAAAGCACAAAAAGATGGTGGAATCTGAGAAATGCATATCAAATGCTAAAAGAAAAAAAAATGACTAAGTAATAAAACGTACACTGCCCTTAAGTTGTAGTGTCAACTTACAATGACTTCTGTTTTTCACAGATAACAAAAGAAGCATAAAAACAAACATAACTAAAGGGAACTTTCCCCAATGAGTGGAGTTCCACCAGTGACCATCAGTGCGCTGGTAGAGGTAGAGTGATGGGTCGTGATGCTAGAGATCTGAGAACACCCACTACAACAAGTGGGCATCGATGCGCAGCCAACACAGTCCTTGGCGAACGTAGCGGACAAGATTGGTCATGCTGCTGTGCTGGGTCAGAGGCCCCATCAGCGTGTCCAGATCACCAAAGAATTCTGAAAAGCAGAGCAGTTCTCAGTTAGGCCATTATATGATATCATGAAAATATGCACCACATTGAGAAGCTGCTTTCACACAACACCACAACCACATGGACAATGGAAATGTGATTCATTTGTCCATTCATTCATTCAACAAACATTTATAGAGTGCCTACTAGGAGATCAAAACTCCACAAGTTTATCAAGCCCTATTATTTTAATCTTTAGTGAGCTCCAAAAACTCTGCAGTACATAATAAATTTATGTTTTCATAGATTATACATTTATATTTAGAAAAGGGTATTTCTACACAAAATTGTAGGGAGCCATGGTCTATCTAATGTCAAGCTGTTTGTCATTGAATGTGTTACTGAATTGAAAATATCCTCTTTTCCTTTTGTCTAAATGAACCGAGTTTACTGAGTTTTCTTAGCATGGTCTAGACAAGGCCCATGAATCTGGATGTTAATAGTAGCCATCAGCCTCCACAGCTAAATAAACATCTAGGAGGAATTTGATTCTGTAAGTCTTCTTACCAATTTCATTGGGGATGGAAAATGGCCTGCAAGTATCTGTCACTTAACAACTTTTCCTGTCCCTGACCTAGGACAGGAATGGTAAGAATGCCCAGCTGATTTCCCCTTGGTTCACTTAGGGAAGGGGGCAGCCCTGAGGCTACACTGCTAACTAGCGTGACTGGAGTTTTGGAATGTCTGCCTTAGGCGATGGAAGTACTATGTGGGAAAAACTATATGATCTCTAAAAACTAGCTAGGTGTTCCCTTTTCATGTATGAATTCATTTGCCTGGCACTTGGTTATGAGAGAGCTCTCTGGCAAAGGAAGCAGCCGCAGCTATGTGCTGGCTGGCAGCAAGGAATCCATGTCAGGGGGTGGGGTGAGGGGATGGGACTGGAGACTGCCCTAACGTGGGATGCTCTCCTGCCTTCTTGGAAAGTGATTTCCATGCATGGGTTACATGTGCTTGATTGCTCAGCAGATGGAATTTCATCAAACAATGCATTTACTCTTCATGTTATATATAACATATGGGATCCTTCTCTAGGTGTCAACCTCATTTGATTATATGATACTTTTTAA
>NW_026652282.1:128083578-128183054 GCF_009828535.3 Hylobates moloch
TACATTCTTCTCACCAATAGACTTGTATTTCAAAAATTATACGTAATTGTTATTATATTTTGAATCTTACCAGTAAAAATTTTGTGAAAATTTCTCTCATATTTTTCTACATAGTAGCCTTGGTTTCACCTCTTAGCACAAAGTCCAAAATATATAGTGTCTGGTGCTTTAAATAAAAAGTTTCCTGGCCCCTGCTGTAAACTCAGCAGATTTTTCTGCTGCTTCTTCCAATTGCTTCTTTGCACTTTCTTTCCCCAGCTTCCATGGAAGCAGTTCCTGAATGTCTGTTCTTAACCCTCTGCTCATCTCTCCATATAATTTCCTGCAGAGTCCTTAACCACCTCTAGGCAGCTGACTTCCCCAATTGCTAGCCAGCCTAGGAGGGTTTGAAGTCAGAGGGTGCTGCTCCTGGAAGGTGCTGTGAGAACCCTCCATGGGGGACACCACCCTCATTCACACAGAAACAAGGCCATAATCTTGCTTACAGACAAGAAGCCCTTCCTGGTCACGCAGGGAGGCCCAAGCTCCTTCTCCTAGGCTTCCACAGCACCTTGTTCATACCTGTCACCTCCTTTCACTGGACTGTGTGCTTCTGGAGTGCAGGGACCATATCAAATTCAGCTTTCTGTCCCCAGCCCATCGTGCTGCAGATGCACGCAAAGCATTTGCTGAATGAACGAGACATAACCCCTGAGTGACTGTTTTGAGTTGCCTCAATCAAAAGCTCTGTGGCCTGCCAAAGGGAATGTGCTTTCTTCATGCAAAATCTGCTTAAAAATCATTTCAGGAGGCTTTTCATGCAACTTCCCAAGCTTAGGTTGTGCTTGAGTTCTTTCGTTTCAGAATTTTTTTTACAAAAACTCTTTTTTCCCCAGTGATTCTTTAATAGCTGCTTACCTGCCCTTGCCCTTACTTTACTCTGTGCTCACAGAAAACAGAGCCGGGCCTTCTCTGGTTATTTTTATTTTCTGAACTTATTTTTTCTCTTAAGAGAGAAGCACTCTTTCCCTTCTGTTCGTCAATATAAGAGCAAGACCGAATTCAACATTTTAAACAGTGCTTCCTTTCAGTGCAGTAATTGAGTTAATGTGTAGTTTTCAATGGATCTGTTCCCTCGCACTGAACGTTTTTATGATTTCAAAGTAGAGTTCATTGTCCCATTGCTTTTGGAGTATGTTTTCTAGATATTTATAAAGTGGCAGTAGAGACTGTTTTATTCTTGAAGAAATTATTTTGATCAGAGATGCAGGAATTTTGAAGTGATGAAGAACTGAAAAAGCAGCTTGGAGTTATAAAACGGTCTATGTCCACAGTCATCTAGTTTCCCTTCCCATCACTGAGGGGTATGGGCTTGGGCTGGTGAGGGGTATTTGGGAATCAGAGGAGAAACTGATGCTCAGGCAAGTTAGCTAACTTCACAGCTGGCACAGAACTGGGATTCAAACTCACTCTCTATAAGAGACATCTCTTCAGTGGGCCTTCGAGGGTATTGGGTCCAACCCCTTCATTTTAGCAATAAAGAACAAGCCCAGATAGAGGAAGGGGCCCTCTTAGCTTACCCTGTAAGCCAAGCGCAGCTTCAGCACCAGGTCAACGGTTTTTGGGCCCCTACTCCGCTGCTATTAAGACTGAGCTGTCCCAAGCAGATAGAACTCCTCTAAATAAGGCCTCAGGCGCAGGTGAGTTCCCTGAGCCTCCAATCAGCATTATAGTGGATGCTTTTCTATCTTAGGTTAGGGCATTTTAGTATTAATATAAAAATTATCATGAAGGCTTGGATAACTGGCTGACCAAGTGCCTTCACATTTTCACAATAAAACCTTTGGTTTTATTAAACAGCACTTACCATATATCAATGAATATTTCATTGGTCTTTCATTATTGAGTGAATCATTGAAAAATCACTGCAGTGGAGTTAACTTTATCCTGCCTCCCTAAAATGGCATGGTGCTTGCCATCTTATTAGCAGATATTTTTATGGCTATAATTTGGCTTAAAGATCAAATAGTTAAATAACTCTGAACCACATCTTTTTAAACTTTTCTGTCTTGCCATTAGCCGAAGCCTGGCTGAAATTTTGTATGCACAAAATGACTGTAGTTCTAGAATTGACCTTCACTCCTGATTTGTCAATGCAAAATATTTGGGGTCTATTGAATCACTCATCTTCATGAAAAAGCAATTTTCATAAAATACTTACTTTCCATTGCCTACCCATGGAGATGGTATCTGTGCGACTTTTGAAGCATTTTGCTAAAAGAGAGAGAGAAAGGGAAATAAGGACATCTATTTTGTGTTTTATTAATTCAGAAACAGATGGAAGTGTGATTTAGAGTACATTAATATTGATTGCAGCATTTCGGGATGCGGAGCTGGGATGTATGTGCACGTCAGCACACCACGACGCACACTCGATGAAAATAGCTGGTTAGGATAATTAGTGGGCTCCAATCAGGACCATGAAAGTCACTTGATGAAAGATCTTATATACTAAAAGGCCCAGTGAAATCAGACTCGGTTCTCCAAGAAGTGGTTTAATTATCCTCATCTGAAATTTATTCTGCAAAACAAGCTCTTCAGAGTGCAAGGAAGCTTTTCACCTTTAGCTCCAGTTGCAAACTTTTTCCCTGGGATGCAGAGTGAGCTGTCATTTCTAATAATCCAAGAATGTGTCAGAGCCAAGCAGTATTTTCATTTGTTTGTTTGTTTGTTTGTTTTCAGGAATCACCTTGATTTGCTATATTTACACACAAACCCTCATGGCTAAAGAGCTTCCCTATTTAACAAAGTGACTGGTCCAGGGATGCACTGCAATCAAATATCAAACATGCCTTTGTTCCTCTGACGGAAGTGAGCTGGTTTAAAGGATGGGCTTCCTTGTATTTTCAAGACCACATACTTGTGGACCAGAGGGAAAACTGACATTCAGCATTACCACTACAGGACAGGTATCAGGCTCATTGTAATGGCCTAGCCAGGTGGAAGGTCAAGCAGCACAGATGGCCACAACTCATACCTGACTCAGACCTGCTCTCGGTAGTTACATCCCCAATGATGCTCATCTTCTGCCTCTTTGCTGCTAGCCCAGCCCCCTTTGCAAAAGGAGGGTCAGGGAAAGAGTCAGCATTTTCGGGAGTCCAGTGAGAACGGAATACTTCTCTGGGGCTTTGTAGACCCACACCTAAGGTGCATTCTGCAGACTCCAGTTTTTAATCTCAGGAAAGCTCAACACACTCCTGGATGAATGAATTATTTAGTATTTGTTTGGAGTTTTACAATACCTGTAAACTACATAGGGTAGGCCAAAGAGGGCAAATATTACATCAGTGGGTCTCAAAGTGTGATCACAAGAACAGCAGCAGCAGCATCACCAGGGAACTTATTAGCAATACAAATTCTTGGGCCAGGCCTCAGACCTACAGAATCAGATATCTGGGGGCTGGGGAACAGCATTCTTGTTTCACAAGCCCTCTGGGGGATTCTGATGCCCACTGAAGTTCAATAAGGAACTTTCTAAAGCAGAAGTTAAGAGTGTAGACATATGAAGAGAAGAGGGCCTGTTGTATATGACTCCCTTTTACCCACATCAATACTGGCCTTATGGCATTATGGCCATACTACATAATAGCTGGGGAACATGCTCTTTTTCCCAACTGTGCCACAGTGTCTTCATAAATAGCTGTGCACTTCCACTCACTGCATGTTTCACGTAAGGCCATAATTTCGCTCATTTCAAACAACTACTTTGGTATGATTTAGCCAAGAGGTCTCACGCACTTGGCAAAAAAGAAAAAAATCATGTCCTTTTCTTTTTAGACCTGCCCAACAGAAGGAGCATTGAGTCTCCCCAACTCTAAATCATGACTGGTGTTGGAGGGTACAGTGACCAGGCCTAGTATGAAGTTACTGTTTGCAATTTTTACCTGGGCTTATTCTCAAATTTTGGCATTGCATTTTGAGATTGCCTGTCTTTTTTGTGCTTACAAGTTAAAAGCCCCAGCTCCCTACAATATGGCTTTGTTTGTTTGTTTTGGTAACCAAAGCAATCAGTTGTTTTTAATTACAACTACTGCACTCCAAGACTCCCCGTGGACAAAGGCCTTCCAGGGGTGTGGACGTGCACATACAGCCAGGGTGGCCACAGTGACTTCTCTCGCTTCTGAGAGATTCCTGGGCTGACCTATCATTTAACAAAAGACTGGCCATACCTATAGCCACAAGCTGTGACCACCTCACAGAGCAGCAAAAAGGTGACATACTCCTCACTGCAACCAGGAGACTGCCAAGGGTCATTTGGTGAGTCTGGAAAAAAGTCAGGGGATTGCACCATCGTGCCTTCTCTCCCTGGAATCAAATCAGACATAAACTCCTTGCTGAGCCCTTAAGGATGGGTAGGACGGCCATGGCCAGCAGGGAGGAGAGAGGTTAAGCCTTTGGCAGCATTTGACATTCGATAACCTGCATGTCATGTCTTATTAGTGATTTTATCATCCTGTACCTATAAATTATACAAAAAAAGCATTACCTTAAAATATTCCATCAGTGATCTGGAGTACTTCATAGCATGGTCCTTCTTCAGCTTAAACATTCTCAAATAGAGGAGTGATAAACATCGGTAGCTGTGGTGATGAGGAAAGGCTTCTGTTAATGCCAGTGCTTAGTGAAACTTTATAAACTGTTAAGAAGACTGCTGATTCACAATTTGCAGTTACTCTCCTATGGTTAGATTGAGAAACATAAGTAAATAAAGAAATTCTAAAGAGGGAAGGGGCAAGCGTTAAAATCCCATTTTGATAAGGGTATAAATTAGGAGAGTAAATGTTTAGTCAGTGACTGAAGAAATCCATTAGTTATCCTTTAATAGTTTAATGGAAAACAAGAGTAATGATCTGGGGTAAGCAGCCTAAGTTGATCTAGAGTTTTCAAATCCTTCTATGACATTTCAGCAATTTCCTTGTGGCCTCCGTGGGACTCACCATAGTACTGCTAGCTTTTTGTCCCCATCCGAAGCCAAGGGACTTGCAAAGTTCTTCAGCCTCATTGCATACCTTTGAAGAGAAAAGAAAAGCTAAAGTGAAATCTGTATTACCCTTCAGAAATGCCCAAAGTCATTTGTATTCTGATTGCCTGAATGAGTTATTCCCACATTTGCTCTGGGCAAGAGGACTGACTGGTGCATATGGGCAAAAGCATGCTTCCCCGAAAACATACACAAAATGATGATCAAAATGTCATAAGAGGACTCATGTGAAATACAGAGTTGAACTCTGGAGAAGGCAGTGAAATCATGAGCCTTACGACAATGCTGTGGAATTACCGTGAGTTTGTGTGTGTGTGTGTGTGTGTGTATGTGTGTGTGTGTGTCTAAATGCTGGTAAAATACTGTTTCTAGGAACACTGTAGCTAAATAATATGACTGGTTTTCAATGAGAGGTGGACAAGAATGTCAGTTTCAGTTCAGTTTATGACAGATTAGGTAAATAATATATAACTATGTCTGACATGAGCATAGGGAGACCTCAATCACACAGTTAAAAGGTCTTTTCTAATGGCTCAGGTTTTGCATATATTCCTATTGAAAGTGGTTTTGTTTTTTTTTTTTTTAAAGGAAGGTCGATTTCACAGCATTTTAAGGTCTAAGCACCCTGAATTTATGATGCTTGTATATTTTGTCTTTCTATTCTCCTTAATTGTTACTGTTCTGCACTGGGGTGATAAAAGGTTGAGTAGTTCCCATTTTTTTTCCTTCTAGCCGAGTATATCCCATTCAGGGCTTTTAGACTCTTGAAAATCAATTCATTGCATAAAATCATTGTCTGAGCTTTAATGCAATTTCACAGGTACTTGTAGTAGAATTAGTAATGGAGTTCAGTGTGGCAGAAGGAAGTTGAAAGTTCTCATTTATAAGAAGGCGACGGAAAGCCTGCAGGGCCACTGAGCTGGCATGCCTGACTCCTCGCTTTCAGCAACCTTCCCCCGCAGAACACTGGGGAGCCTAGGCTCACCCCCTAAGACTCGGCCTCCTCAGCATTCTAGCCGCCTTGCTCCCCTGGTTATTGCTCTATTTCTGTTGAGTGAACATTTTCCAGGAAAGGCACTTGTACATTTAATGTGGGTCCCTTCTTTTGTTGCAATATTAAGCAAAGGAATTTTTATCATGTAATAAATCTAGCTTTCTTTGACAGTTGGATCACTGAAATGTCAAGTCATTGTGATGCCCCACTTGTTTTCACAAATACATTTCTATTGCAGATTCCCAGAGCTCAGAGCAACTATAATTACTTGAATGAAGAAAATGGGGCTCTCTCTCTGTAGCCAGCATACTGTCGGGGAGAAAGTAATAAAAATTTCTTCAACATGATATTGCACTACTAAAAACTATGTTCACATTACACTCACCCTCTAATTGCAACCACATTTGAAGTGACTTGATAGTGGAGTTTCAATTGCTTAAATGGACCAGAAGACCTAGTTGCTTTAACTCATGTTATTCCCAACTGAAATTCCTCTCATTAAAAAAAATTATACACACATGTAATTTACAGAAAGGATAAAAAAAGTAAAACATAGAGAAGACATAAATGGGTACATGCAAAAATGGTGAGGTTGGGAACAAAACAAAACTGATGAAATCTGAATGAAGTCTTTGGAGTGTTTCAACGTCAATGTTCAGGCTGTGATACTGTAATATAGTTAAGCAAGATGTTCCCATTGGGGGAGACTGGGTGAAGGGTACACAGGAACTCTCTGTATTAGTTCTTACAACTGCATGTGCAACTACAATTACCTCAAAATAAAGTTTAAAAACACTGACTTTAAAGTGAATGCTCGTAAATTCTCCACTGACTTTCAGATTTCATTGAAATAAACTTCTATGGGAAGTGAAATAGCATATAGTAAAACATAAATCATGTTTTTTCCCTAAATAACATTTTTGTGAATAATTAAAAGAAAATTACTTAATGATTCACATTGCACTTTTACCATAAAATGAAATTTGTATTTTACTTTCATATTTTTAAGACAGCATGTGTTTTCTTAAAAGAAAATAAGAAAGAAGCATATGCAGAGAGGGAAAACACCCATAATCTCACTCACTTATTACAGCTATGATTTAATTTCCCTTCCAGTTTGGTTCAGATGCATATACAAACTTTTCATGATCATAATTGTAGTGTGCATGTTATTCTGCAGCTTGATTTTATTTTAACATCATATTATAAATATATTTTGTGTGGCTACATAGTCTCTGTCATTGTTGTATTTCAATCGCTGCAAAGTATTCTGTTGAGTGTCCTACTATGTAATTACTTTTCTATTATTATTTGGTGTGCTTCCAATTGTGTGCTATTATATATAATGTCAAATTGAACACCATACCTATTACTTGTTCTAGTCTTTACAATTGTTTTCTTCAGGAGAGAAAACTCAGATTTCCACAGTTAAAGTACTGGATCAAAAGATATGAATACTCATTTGTATGGCTTTCCCTACACAATGCCAAATTTCCCTCAATTTACAATAATCAATTTCCATTCCCATCAGCTGCATAGGAGAGGGCTCGTTCACTGCTAGGCCTTTTTTTGCTGTAGTTTTTAGTGCTAGATATTAACATTGTTACGTTTTCTTGTTAATTTAAAAAGTGCCTTGTTTTAATTTGCATTTTTGAATGAATAGAGAGCATGAATTGTCCCTGTGTTTGTTCACTAATGTTTCCCTTCAGTTTTGAATCCTTATAATTTTTGCCAGTATGTTCATCTTGTGTATCTTTGAAAATCACAGGTAGTTTGAGCATTCAATTTCTCCTTGAAAGCTACAGAATGGTGGTGGTGCTTTTCACAGTATATAAAATAAGTCAAGGAGAAATACTTGACACTTTTCTCAGTGCCTACATTTCAGAGCAGTGCAAAGAGAAAGATGGCTGATTGGCTCAGCAGGCAAGGCTAGAGCTGCCCTTATAATCACCCTACTTTTGTGGCTCTAACTAAACTTCTGATTCTATGTGAGCAGAGTTGCTTTAAAGAAAATAGTTCTTTTTATCTTTTGGAATGTGTCACTGGGAAAATATGCACACTAAATCTGTCCAATGTTTGTCTGAAGATTTAGGTACAAATATCCTCAGATTTGTAACAGTTAATGCAGGTACAAGCAAGATAGTATAAACCAGTCCTGGCATTATTGATTAATCAAGCCAGATGGGACTGGACATAGGACTTTTCAGGTAAAAAACTGCTTATTCAATCAATCAAAAGTGATTATTTAGTCCATCTAGTGAACGATGGTGCTTATCCACTATTCAGGGGTGGATTAAATTATTGTACAAATATCTAAAAATCACTGGATAACACCAGAATGGATTATTTCTTCTTCTACCTCTTCTTCCTCTTCTTCTATGAATTTTTTGATAACACAGAATTTCTACACCACCAAGACCAACAGCCAGAAAATTTCATTTAAAATGTAAATGAAACCAATAATGTGTGCAGTTAATATCCCCTCTCTTATTCTCATCCTCTCATCTGTACCGCCAGCCCCTACTAGCACCTCATCTATTTCCCTAATTCCAGATGCATGGAACGTCTACTCCACACCTGCAGCCTTAAACACCAACTCTGAGTGGGAACAGTGCCCCTCCCTTTTTAATAACCAAGATAAAAATTTTTAGAAAACATGGTTTGTAATAGAAATCCTGAGAGCACCATTTTTTTGAATTATAAAACTGCACCTTTGAAAAGACAAGTCAATGCTAAATGGTAAAATGATTATACTTATTTCTACCCACTACATTTCCATTTTAATGTTACGAATATTGAAAATTATAACACTCACATTATAACTTCTGGAGGGGATAATTTATAAAATCAGCGTCCATCAATTATAAATTTTCCATGATATTAATAAAATGGCAAGAACTAATTATGATGACTTCTAAGAGGATGGCTTGGACAAATTATTAATAAGTGGAAATGATATATTTTTTAAAACATAGCTTCTAATTCTAGCTGAAATGAGTGTAGGAAGATGATTGCAGAAAGGCCACTCACCTGAGGAGCTCCACAGTCTCAGAGTACATGGTGTATGGGGACTTTGCTTCCAGAGGGTCGCGTTCCATGGCATTGCCACATTCAGTGAAGGAGAGGGCAGCATCAGCATAATTCACAGCTTTGCCAAATTTCTCGAACTGAAACAGGAAGATGACTCGTCAAGATAATACTCTCTGTTTTCTCCTTCATATAAAAGAGTGGTTTGAAACTGGGGGGTAGTTTTGCCCCCTTCCCACAGGGAACATTTGGCAATGTCTGGAGACACTTTCAGTTGTCACCCCTGGGGAGAGAGGGCATCTGGTGAACAGGGGCCAGAAATGCTTATAAACTTCTGCAATGCCCAAAATAGCTCCCACAATAGAGAATGAACTGGCCCAAAATGTCAGCAGTGCCCAGGCTAAGAAACCCTGATACAGAAGACAATGTATGAATTGGTCTTAACAATGAAGTTACTGGCTTAAGGTTCTATCATCATGACACCAAGGCTAGTTGAGAAGAGAAAAATGCAGGCAGGGTATCGTATGTGGTTTGTGGCATTGTTGTTGCTGTTATTGCTATCTTTTTGGTGGACCTGAATCCAAATCATTGCTTCAACTAGTTTCTATTCATGAAATTTACTAAACTATCTGCTCATTGTAGTGTCCTATAGACAGTACTTGCAACTAAGGGCTGCTTTTTATAAGTCTCATGGACAATGAACACATGCATTTTTGCTTTAGAACTCTGTGAGCACATCAACTTCACTCTCAGGAGAAGATTAACAAATTGATGCTATTGTCATGAAAAATGGGAAGCTGTAGTGTGACTGCTGACAATAATCACATCACTTTCCTTGTAAATGATAGTTTGAAATACTGTGTCAAAAAGTCAAAAAATATAGTATTACTAAATATTTTAGTTTAGTAAAATTTTATTGCAAAGGTTTCAGCCCTGATAATGGTCATGATTAAACTGACTTAGACATACTGATTTCTTTTTTATGTGTAATGAATATTATATATGACACTTTTATAGTGAGCATTTTATAACAGGATTTAACATTTTCAATTTTTGATAGCAGGATGTAAGAATTCCACTAATATGGTATTTTATGTAAAAGAAGGAATATAATGCAGATTTAGCTATTTTAATTTTCTTGTATAACTTTTATCAAAATATTTTCTATGCAACTGTGAAAGTTTCAATTCTCAAAATGCCAGAGTAGCTGTCTCTAGCAAAGGATTAAGTACAACTATAAAATGATTAGTTAGAGGTCCTGCAGAATCTCTTAATGTAAATGACTTCTTACAATAAATGTTCTTCAGCTTTTATGAGCTGCAGGAATTCTGTGGTTTTCTTTCTGTAAGCTACTGTGGAGAAATATCGGTTTCAAGCAAATTCAAGCTGATTTCGTGAAAACCTGTGTACATATATGCAAACTAGGTCCTTTCTCTTTTGCCTTACAAGACAATTTCCTTAGGTCATCTGGCTCCACTGGCTCTCTCATTTGGAAATTTTTCTTAGATCCTGATTTCTGAAACCGACTTTTCATTCATAACCCAATAGCTGGAGAGATCTGTAAAGATCGCCTAGCCTAAACCCCTTCTTCCCTAGGAGTAGCTGATGTCCAGACAGAAAATTACATGACCACAATGCCAATTAATAGCCAAGTTATGCCCCCCACCCCTGGGACTGTTTCCCCATCCATAAAATGAGTGGCTTAAACTATAAGGGTGCCTCCCAGGCTAATATACGCATAAGCCTAGCAAAAATATCATTCCTCTAAGTGTTCTGCCACCTTTTTTTTTTTCAATATCACCCCCCCCCCCCACCAAGGAATTTTTAAGATACAGTCAGCCCTCTGTATCAGTGGGTTCTGCATCCATGGATTTAACCAATCTTAAATCAAAAATATTCAGAAAAAAATGAATGGTTCCATTTGCACTGAACATATACAGACTTTTTCTTGTCATCATTCCCTAAACAATTCAGTGTAACAACTCTTAACATAACATTTCATTGTATTAGATACTATAAGTGATCTAGAGATGATTTAATGTATATTAGAGGATGTGAACAGGTTATATGCAAATGGCCATTTTATATCAGAGGCTTGAGCATCTGAGGATTTTGGTGTCCGAGGGGGTCCTGGAACCAATCTTCTATGGATATAGAGGGATCACTGTATTTTTTCACGTACCCCCAATGAAATTTTAATACAAGAAATATATTTATTCTCTTTTTATGCCCTGTGGCCCTTTGGAGGGTCACACCCCATTGAAATAACTAAGACCTTTTCACCCCATCTCCAAAGCCAATTTTTGCCCCCATAGGGGCAGCATCTCCCCAATTGGGAATGCATATTCTAAATGGATTAGGCCAAATGTGATCCCTTGAAAGATATACATATAAACACAACCTTGGAATGTAGAGTGATGTTAGTTCATAATCATATGTATATATGTCTGTGGTACCGATTTTTCTCAGTTCTTCAAACATTTCATTTACATGGTCTCCTATATACATCCCAGTCTTCATCAGCTCATGTAACAGCTTGTCAATGGAACATGTGTATGCTCCCTAACCCCAATTTTGACAGAGGGCAAACCCTAGGAGCACTTGAGTGCTCTGTAGTGCCATAGAGTTGAGGACATGTAGAGAAAACCTTTGGTCTTTGAGGCAGCAGCATTACCATCCAGTGCCTTTCAAATCTCTCATCGCCTATGCAATGGTCACAGGCACAGTTGTCCTGGCATCTCCAATGGAGCTAGCACCCAGCCTGCCTTGTCATTTTTGTCTGCAGGAGCAGGGGAAAATTGCTCCTAAGGAACAATTTACACCACAGAAAGGTCACCTGCAGACACTAAGCAATTTGTACTACAGCAGGGAAATGACAGAAAGTAGGGGAACGGCAGATGTAAGGATCATGGACAGTTGATGTTGGCCACACACTAGTCATGGTATTTCATCACAGCATTCCCAATATCAAACACCACTGGGACAAATAAGTCCTAGCAGGACACAATGCAATGTTTGAGGATGCTATTTTTTAACCCAATGGGGTTTGGTCAAAGTGAGAAGCCTGAATTTAGGGCCTTCCCTAGGACAGTGGTTCTTAAATATCTGCACTTTGGAGTCTCCTGGGGAGCTTTAATTCTCATTCCTGGGTCCCAGTCCCAGAAATTCTTATTTCATTGGTCTGGGATATGGGCTAGGCATCAGAGTTATTCTAAAGCTTTCAATGTGATGTGTGGTTGAAACCCACTGTTAGGAGCCTCAACCAAATCAAACAACTCAAAATGTTAAGCTTATCACTGATCTAGGTGGCTAAAACCCTTGGAGGCAGCTGGGCAAAGTATCTTGAGAAATCCAGATGACAGCATTTCTTTTCTCTGCTTGGGGCCCCAGCCTAACTGTGGGGCTCACTCTGAAAACATGTCATCAAATGCAGCAAGGAGCAGAGTTTTTCCTCAGGCCTAGTTTTCCCAAAGCCAATTGTTGAGGCCATTTAGACAGCTCTAAACAACTCTCACATTCCCACACGAGTTCTGGCTTACGGTACCAAAAAAGCACATCATTTCCAGGGAAGTTTCATAAGTCATTCTAAATTCACTTGAAAGATAATGACAGTGGTATATGCCATTGAGCTTCTGAAGTTGGGGTAAGAGGAAGAACAGTGGGAAAACAAATGACATGATAACCAAGCCCTGAGAACTTTGGGAATTACAGAGCTAAGTAATTCACTAGTTCAAATCTCCCTATGTCAGGGCAGCAATGTGTTGACAGGCAGGTGTGGGCTGTGATACTGAAAATTTGTTTGGAAAAGTGCTTTCTTTGTTTTCCTTTGAAACATAAATCCTTAATGGGAACAAAGCAATGAGAAAAAGGAAACCTACCAGTGCATCAGCTTTGTGCTTCAGCTTCTTAGCTTCTTGCATGTAATAATCAGCATTGTGAACCCTAAATAAACAAAACAAGCTCTTTCAGAAACCAATGCTTCATCTTTTCATTAAAAGACTGAATCATCAAACCCTTTCTGCTATAAATTTATTCCCATATAATGCCTTGAAAAAGGCAGACTAATGCTGTCATTCATATCATAACCAACATTGAAATAATACTGTAAATGAAATCTGAAGTACATAATGGCCCATTAGGATAAATAACCACATCCTCCAACCCCAACCATTACAGTTGTCCAAATAGATCAGACAAAACCTAGCTATACATCTATGTGTTGGTTATATGTGAGGACATGGATAGGAAAGGACAAAACAATCTGCCTTTGGAACAGTAACTGCTGCATAATTACAATGGGCCAAAAACATTTCTTGGTGGGGACAGAGTGGTGAGTGTGTATGCAGGGGGTGGGGTGTACTTCTAAGGGTATAGGATTTGATGCTGAGGTCTTATTTGGGGTGACACATGCACAGCACTAGAAAAGCCATGCTACCCCCACCCCCCATTCACTACTCCAAACTGTCCATGATAATCTGGAACAACATACGAGTCATCAAAAGTGAGCTTGGGTCTCCGGACATTGGTGCTGCTGCTGGATAGAAGGGGCAGAGCCGCCCAGGACGTCATCTCCAGGTGACTGCTATCCATGAGGCCAGTAGTGATGGTAGAGGTGATGGTGGAAATGGTAGTGGTAGTAGTTGTGGTGGTGGCCATGGCGGTGGCAGTAGCTGTGACAGTGGTGGTGACAATGGCAGTAGCAGTGACAGTAGCAGTGGCAATAGCGGTATTGGTGACAGTGATGGTGGCAGAGGATGCCTTTTTTGGAGTGTCTCCCTCCTGGGAAAAAGAAGGACAAATAGTTTCCATTAGGTCCAGCTTTTTAAAACATCTTGTCATAAATGCTTTGAATGTCAAGCACCTTACGAAAGAAGGCAAAAAAAAAAAAAAAAAAAAAAAAAAGAAAGAAAGAAAGAAAGAAAACAATGCACACAGCTTGAGGATAAATAGGTGACCCTGGATATTTTATGAATGCCATGAATCACCAGCTTTTGTTCTATGATGACACCAAACATCAAGCTAATTGGGTGCTGTGATTACATAGCTCCACCGTCCCATTAAGACAGCCAAGGCAAAGGTCTAAATCCAGTGGTAAATGTGAGGGGAAAGGGAAGGAAGAATATAGAGAGGAGAGAGGAGGACGGAGGGAGAAAGGAAGAGATGCGTGGACAAAGAGAGGGAGAGATAGAGATATCAAATAAATCCCTTAACCCCGATGTGGATATTTTTGATAAGGGAACCAACCCAGAAGCTTTCTCTAGGGTAAGTAACGTACTCAGGTCACTCTGCAAAATACCAGATATGGTCCAGCAAAATACCAGGAAACTGTACTCTAATCATCCCTGCCCTGGCTGAACTGAGGTTGAAGCAGCCCTTTTGTTCATGTGAGGCTTGATTGGTTTCTAGCTAAGTGAAATGTGAGTGTGTCTCCATTTTGTTTTGAAATCTTGGGATGGTGAAGCCTCATTTCTACCAGGTCCAAAATCAAATGGGTAAGATATTTACAAGGGCTTTGCTTTGAACTGTCATTGCTATAGAGAGGATGGAGAAAGGAGGTGGTAAGATTTGTAATTATGTGACAGTGTGGTATCACAAGACTACTGCCGTGTTCAAGTGGCTGACTCTGCCCTCCCGCCCCCAGCAACTGTGGGACTTTCCTGACTGTTCTCTCTCTGACCATACTTCCCATGGTGCCTCCTCTTCCTTCTGCTCTTCTGAATTGGTATCTCTCTAAGGTTGGTGTTCCCCAAAGTTCACTCCGCAGTTCTCTTCTTTCCTGATATGATCTGTCAATCTTGTGTGTTGTTGGCACAGATTCAACAATAAGTAGGTAACACCCAAATGGAAACCTCAATCTTACCCAATCTCCAAAGCTCCAGCCTACAGTGACCATCTTAGGACAATTCTACCAACATGGCCATTAGCACCTCAAATTTTTGGCAAATCAAATCACTAATGAAACCAGTTTCCTCTTTCTGTTAATGGTAGGATGGTCTTCCCTGTCATCAAAGCTGAATTTCTCCGTGTCAATAAAGAGTTTCCAAACTGACTTTGGTACAGTGACACAGGGAACTGCAGTAGTATCTGGGTTAGCGGCATCGAAACTGGCAAGGTAGAGACTCCCCACCTTTCCTTCCATTTGAGCTGCTCTGCTTTAATCAGCTTTATATATTGAAGTTCTGAAAATTACTTCGCTTTGAAAAATGATAATGCTCCTAGAACTCTTTTTGAAAACCATTGCTCTATTTCATCTTTAATTTTTCTCCCTCAACATTACCAGTTAATTGCAGTTAATTACTCCTATTAATTGTATCTCCCCAACATCTCTTGAATTTGTCCCTTTCTCCCTCAAAGCCTCAAAATGCAGGCCCTCATGGCTTCTCACTGAGACTAACAAAGAGTCTCCTGACTGGACTTCCAGCCCTTGAGCTAGCTTCTCCCTCCACCCTCAATCTGCTGTCTGCTAGCTTGAGCTTCCTGAACAAAGTTCCTGGCATCTCCCTGCCCTGCACTCAAATGCACACTCAAAGCTGAAGCTCCTTTGCTGGCATTCAAGGCCCTACCTGATTTGGCTGCAGCTTTCTGCCCAATCTCTGACTGTTCCCTTCCATGAACCTTAGTTTCAACTGAACTGAACATGTCCCTGCTTTTTTCACTTTCCTGATTTGATACATGTGAAGTTTTAGATTTCAAAAAGCCTTCCATTCATTTGTTTCTTTTTTTACCACCTTGTGATAATTTATTCAACTTATTATTTTTATTGCATTTTGAAATTTTTATAATTGTGGTAAAACACAGATATAATAAAATTTATCATCTTAACCATTCTTAAGTGTACAGTTCAGTCATGTTAAGTATACTCACATTGTTGTGCAACCAATCTCCAGAACTCTTTTCATCTTGCAAAACTGAAACTCTGTACCCATTAAACAGTATCTCCCCATTTACCCTTTGCCTTAGACCCTTGCAACCCCCATTCTACTGTCTGTCTCTATGAATTTAACTACTCTAGGGACCTCATGTCAATGGAATCATATGGTCTTGGCCTTTGGTGTCTGGCTTATTTCACTTAGCATAATGTCTTAAAGGTTCATCCATGTTGTAGCATATGACAGGATTTCCTTCCTTTTCCACTGTGTGGATAGACCACATTTTCTTCATCCACTTCCCTTCATTTTTAAACCCTACTCATCTATTAAGAATCAACTCAGGAAATGCCTCCTCCACCAGGAAAACTACCTTATGCCTACAGCCAGAAGTGCTTTAATCCTCCTTGGACCATTCAGAGACCTGTCTCTATCCCTGCCCTAAGACACCAATCACCAGCTATTTTATATTCTAGTCCTTTGAGCACGTGTCTCATTGCTCACTTTAGACTGAGAGCTCTTTGAGCACTGGAGCCATCTCTGATTTATGATACTATCCCTCCACCCCACAGCCCAGTGCCCTCAGTGTTTGCTGAGTGCATGCATGCACGTATGCACGGACACTTGCCATAGTCAACAGGGTCACTTTAAAGATAAAAGCCAAATGTGAAATGTATTTCTTATATTTATATGGATCTTTTACACTTCATCCTGGACCTTCTGAATACAAAATAATTATTACCACCTAGATCTCACTGATATAAATGTGCTGAGAACCTATGCATCTACAAATTGTTATGATGGATACGAAGAAAATGAGGATTTTTTTTCAACCCAAACATTTTAAAGGAAACAGAGCCATAAAAAACTTGTAAGCCAGCTTTGTGTCTCCACTGCCACAGCCAGATTGGCCTAGACCAAACAGTTAGGCCAGCCCAAGACAGTGTCATTTGTCTCTATGGCCAAGATATGTGTGGCAAGAACCCCAAAACATTACATCCACCACACATGGCATTTATGTCAGTCCTGGCACATCTGACTGGAAATGGCTGAATTCAGCCGTGATCATGTAAGTTATATAAAAATGTCATCTCTCCACACTCACTCACCCGTTGAGTTAATAAACAGGACTTCATGCCTAAACGGAATAGAGAAGACTCTGCGAGCACAAAATTGCAAACGTTTTTGGAGCTAGAAGCTTTATAGATCATCTAGTCAAATCCACTCATTTTATTATCTCAGAGATGTTTCATGATTGGCCCAGAGTCATAGAGCAAATTTGTTGCAGTGCTAGCACTATACAAGTTAAGAGTTAAGTATCTTAACTCACAGACTAAGGCAAAAATTATGCCACAAAGTCTCCTAGATTTCAAATCATTAATAGAAAGAATGGCCCAAGAAGAGGCACTGGTTGCTCACTGCTATCAGAGAAGCCTAGTGATTTCCCTAAGAAGGATGATATATTTCTAGGAGCAAATATTAATATATTTATCATGTTTCCCCAGTAGATTTTAGCCCTTGTGGAAATGACTTTGCAGATTCTTTTAAGCATTATCATTGTCATTATAACATCTGTATCATTTATAATCCCTAATTATTTGTGACAATATACTAGGCACTATACAAAGAGAAATAATGGAGAGTTTGTGTATTTGTATACACAGGCCTCTCATATTTCTTCTCTGCATCTTCCTCCCTTCCTCCTGCAACATCCCCAAATGATCAAGTTAGATGAGCTGCGTTAATTTGTTTCTACCTGACAATTATAATATTTCTTCCAAGATGCTTACATTTACCGATATCCCTTTGAAAGTAGCACAGAATTTGCCTTCAGTTCTCTTAGGTTTGGTAGATGTGATTTGTCCAGTCATGGCGATGTTTTTGTCTTGACCAAAGGGACCATTATTGCCACTGACATTTCTGCGGCGTGGAGGGTCCTCTGGCAGTGGGGAAAGTGGAGGAGGAAATAGTTTTTCTTCCTTTCTTCTATTTGCTCTCCTGGATGAATTATTTCTGTGGAAAACAAGAAGTGTAGGGTGTCACAAAGTCTTCTCTCTCTTTATTCCGATTTTCCCCATGATGCTAGTACTGTCAGCTGAAGTCATATTTTAACTGCTATCCGTCTACCTATGGTGAAGAGCATATCTAAAAATGCACATAGACATAGATATAGATATCTATATAAATATAGATATCTCTCTATATAAACATAGATATATGCATACATATGTATCCAAGAATAAACTCATGTCTTTGCAGCAGAACTCCATGACAAATGTAAATGCCTAATGGAGTGTGCTACAGTAGGATATTTTCAACTTTTCAAGATTACTGTTAATTAGATTTTTATGGAAAATACAATGAAGACTTTAATCCCATCATTTTTCAGGATGGTTCCTACTTATTTTGCCCTAGGACTTAACTTCACAGTCATGCAATAAATGGCACAATAAAGAATCAGTGGAAGAATATTTTCTTAAGAAATATTATGCTTATGCATTACTTAGAAATAAATAATGCACTAAATAGTATTGCGACATACATTGCAAATTGTATATACAGAATGTTCTACTCCAACGCCAAGCATAATCAGCCTCTGACCTTAAATTGTTATATTGAAGTGCTGATGTACTCCACTTTACAAAACTCCATTTAAAAATATTATTTTGTCATATTCACACTAGACATCTGCAATTTTAAAAGTACTCCCGTGCTTTCAAACTGATTTATCTGCCCATTAAATGGGCACCATCAAATAGTCTGAGACTTCAAATAAAACAGAACAACTGAAACCTTATGCTAGCTGTTTAACATGGTAATTGGGTCATGGATTTTCATTTTAGTTACTGTCTTAGACTAATCAATGAAGATTACTTGAATTTTAATCTTTTCTTAGACAACTAATATTGCACTGTGCAGCTATTTACTTTTCATGATTATTGACTACAATTTTCAATAGCAAATTAAGTCAACAAGAATTTATGTTTTCCTCTTGGTCAATTTCAGTCAGTGTCTAGAAATAAAGATTTACAATATCTCAAAGCAACAAATCAAAGATGAACAAGCATTCAAGTGGTCTGATTCCCTAAAACAGAAGTCAATGCAGACTCCTTGGCCCACTTCCACTGTGTTGCACAAAATTGCTAATTGTAATATGTGTCATCTTCTCCATCTTTTGTTTCATAAATGTGGCCCTATGTTAATGTTTGTTGTGTAGCGAAACTGAAGAAACGCAACTGTTTCTGTCATTACCTCAATTGATTAGAATTAATTAAAAATACTTTCCAATGGATTTTAAAAATTGCTTTGACATGTATAACCATTTTAAAACAGTAGTGATGCCCGATTAAAATGATGGTGAACATATGGATTAAGATTCTTGTCCATGAGGAAGCTCCACAAATAGCAGATCACATTAAGTGTAATAATTACAAAGGCACCAGGCCTTTGGGAATTTACGTGTGTGGATGTCAAGCATTGCTGTGGCATCTACAGGAGGTGAATGGTGGTTCATTAGCTGTAAATACTCCCCCACTACTTGAGCTGCCTGAGGAGAAACTGGGGGCTGCAATGGAAAGAGCTGCTTCTGAGAGGCAGTTAATTTGCCATTGGCAACCACAGTCATGCAATGCCTGCCTGTCTGCCACTAAATCAACCAGCGGGGATTCAGTGCATTCTGTACAGTGAGCACCCGTGACCTGGCCCCCTTTACATCTGCCTGGTCATGATCTGGAACCATGGGGTCTTTAAGGACTTCCTTGGTGAAAGACACCTAGGGAGCATTTTCTAGAGGCCACTCAGTCATTGTTATGACTTACAACTACAAAAACAGCTTTTGTGTCTTTGGGTACCTCTTCCAGTACGCCAGAGTAGAACAGGAGACAAAAGAAGAGCATCACTACCTGCACTCAATTCCTCAGAGGGCCTGCTGAAGGTACCAGCTCTAAAGAAGAAGGGGAGGTCCAGGAGAGTCCTTCTGTTGAACTATGGGGAACTATAGCTGTCATAGTCTGGTGTGGAATCTTTGTTAGGTTTAGAATAGTCATTTAGAAAAGTGAACGTTGTCTCCCATTTTGTTTGAAAGGTTAATAAGGCACAAAGGTGCAAAGCTTGAGGAGAGGATTCCCAGGAGGAGACCCCTAAGAGGTCAGTCATTGCTTCATTCTTCCTCAACTCCAGAAAGTTTTCCAGAGAAAACTCATCTGTTTGATGGGCATAAGAAACTCATTGAGGCTCTTTCTGAATGATAAATGCTACAAGGGAAACACTGCTTTCCCACCTACTAAAAAAGCAGAGACATTATAAAGATAGTGGATTAAAGACACCATTTGGTGTAAGGAACATGGCTGTGCTGCAGCCGAGCAGGCATAGGGCAGCAGGCATAGGCTGAGGTAAACAGCCTAGATGACTCAGTGGATTGGGGCACAAGCGCACAGTCCCATGTCTTACATAATCATAGCCATGAAGATGTAACACAGAGAAGCTCACCACCTGGCTCTCAGCCACTATTGTTTGTGTAATGTAGAAATGTAACACTCATCGTGTGAAGGAGCTGCTAAATAAAGCTATGTCTAATTTACCTGCTGTCTTTTGAGTGCTCTTCAAGCTCCCTGCTCCACATCCACACACTCCCCTCAGACCTCAGCTGGGGTTGGACCCCAACCCTGAGTGTGACATTTGGTAAGAACCAACTCAAATGACTAGACCTTTATGTAATACTTGGTCATCTCTCTTTTATAAGATGGGGAAGGCGACAGGCCACTGGGTCACCTAGAGAGTGTAGCAGTGGGGACTGAAGGTTGTGGCAAGGCTGGATGGCCCAAACTGGTCCAAGCCTGGAAACTGAGGGAACAATGCCACCACAGCGATGCCATTTTAGTCCTTCCTCCTTGCAAACAACGGAGGAGGGCTCTGGAATGACCATGTCTGACCATCAGGGGAGCATGCCTCCTCACATGCCTGGTCTACCCTCAGGTGAAGGGGTCAGCTTGCTCCACTGGAAGGGTCTCTAGTTCTGAGAACTTCAAGTATGTATGTGAAGGGATGTTTCAGAGCAAAGTTTTACATCAGAGAATACAGACGAACCTCACCAATAACTACTGATCCTCAGGGCGGGGGGCAGCCCAGAACCCAAATCTCCTTATTAGTTAAACCAGATCTAGTGGTAATTGATCTTTTCTTTCCTTTCATCTCAAAACAACAAAGATCCAGACAAATGTAAGCTGATAAGTTATTTCCGACATCTTATCTGTAGCAGATTGATGCCATATCACTGATGTTAAACTGTAATCTGTGAAATCAATTGTTAGCTGCAGTTAGCCAGATTGCCTCTCTGCTCTGGGCTGCTAATAGGCTCCAAAACTGGCTTTGATGGAAGTAATCTCTAACGTTGAATGAATTTATGGCAATAATTACTCAGACAGAATGGTTCAAGTAGCTGACATGATTGTTAGTGAAGTGATATTTATAAGACAGAAATAACTTGGTCACAATGCTTGGCAGAAACAGAAGGCAGGACTTCTCTAAAGAAGACTCAAGCTGTTTGAATGAGGAGGTGCCAGGAGGCCTCCTGCCGGACTCTGGAACCTTCCACACAGAGAGAGAAGGAAGAACAGGTGCCAGCTCCTTGGAATGATATGTTTGGGGAGGCCAGAGAGATGAGCTGTCTGGGAGTGGCCCTCCTCCTGGGACAGTTCTGTGTCAGGAAAAGATGGCTTCTTTTTTTTTTTTTTCATTCCCTTGGCTTCTGTGGAGTTCCGGACATAGCTACTGGTCCTCAAGATTCATATCAATGTTAAGTAACGACATCAAAGAGGAAGCAGCTGCCTCATTCTGTCAAGATCAAGGAGTTGCTTTTCCAGGGAAATTGAGTAATCACCATCAGAACTGAATGTTGGGTAGAAGCAGGTGATCTGGTTAAAGTGATAGGGGTTCTCTTGATGCTTCTTGTTAATTTATTTACTTCCTTTTCCGCTTCACTGAGTGCTAAAAGTTCGTTTTGACTAATTTTAGTGATAAATCTGAATTAGAGTAAAGAAATGTTGCTAAAAGCTCATGAAGTCACCCCAATTCTGGCAGCCTATGTTGTACCCCTTATCACACCCTTGTTAGACCAGTGGCCAGGGACAGCTGTCAGGCCTTGACTGAGAGACTCCTGTTTTTTACCTTAAAGTCTGGGGCAAGATCCCCTAAACAGGTTCAATTAGGATTTCTCAGGAATCTGAACAATCATACCAAGCCATCATACAGAGCCAGGGCAAACTCACTCTCTAGTGTTGGGAGGCTTGTGGGGTGGGGCTGGTGAGATGCAAGGGGGGAGCAAGCAGATAGTTGTGGCCTCCTCCAGGCGCTGCTTCTTCTCAGGGATCTTCTCTGCAACTTCTGTTGGCTTTAACAGGGAAAAAAATACACAGAGCTTGAAATGCATGGCACCATTCAGACAATCATATTTTATACACTAAAAATGAGCAAGATACATAGTTTGCTTTTATTTTAACTTCTAGATTAGGTAGGTGAGTTAAATGTGCACCTTTGATCAGACAGAAAAGCAATCAACCTTGCCTAGCCTAGTCCTACAAAGAAGTTGGCATTTGAGAGAGTAGAACTGTGTAATCTGAACCTCTGTGTAAAGACTGGGTGGCATGGGAATCTCACGACAAAAGTAAAGAGAATCTATTAATACAATTTTTGGACACTTCTCCCATCAACAATGCCCCCACAAATGAGTAGTTTAGAAACTAACATTGTGACTTGAATGTGACATAAATCCTGTCCGAGCAGCATGGGGATCATGGCTGACATATAAAGGTTGCTTACACAATGAGCACCATGCAAGGAAATGAACCATGTTCAAAGCACACCTTTGGACTTTTGCATGTGCTGTTTTGAAGGTACACTGTCAGCTGTGGTTGTATTGTCGTCATCACTAAATGTGGAGAATCAATGGTAGGGCAAAGGCCTTTGACTTCTTGGTCCCTATTTTGGAATATAGGTTGAGTAGCTATTATCCAGAATAGTTGGGACCAGAAGTGTTTCAGACTTTGAATATTTTTGAATTTTGGAATATCTGCATTAAACTTACCAGTTGAGCATCTCAAATTCAAAAATCCAAAATCTGAAAATGCTCCAATGAACACTTATTTCTCCTTAGTGTCATGTCAGTGCTCAAAACGTTTCAGATTTGGAGCATTTCGGATTTTGGATTTTTAGATTTGGGATGCTCAAACTGTACTCTCATTAGGTATGCAACTCAGAGAGAATATCCTCTGTTTTGGAACTTGTAAAATCAAGCTGAATGATGACTACCATCATTTTTGCATCATCCTAGTCAGTAGGATGGCCTAGCCACAGTGGGGGCTGCGGCCCTATGAGGAATCTTAAGTCTTTCCTGGAAAGGGACAGAATAAATGAAGAAAGGACTGGGAACCTCCTCTCTAGCCACTGTGGCAGCCTTAGAAAGAAGATTACCTGAATATCATCATGAGATAACGTCACTCTAAAAAAAACTACCCTAAGATGTGGAGATACGACAGAATGAGCGTACTGGATACCAAACAATTTCTCTAGACATAGTTCAAATGAAAAGGGCCACTCTGGATTTCACCTTATGAGTATACTTTATAGCCTTGGAATTCAGCTCTAACCTTCTGCAGGTAAGATTTTCCCAAATCCAGCCTACCACATAGATCAGTGATCCCAGCAGGCTGGGCAGAACATGTGGTTGGTAGGACCCAGGAGACTTAGAGTATAACTGGGCTGTGGAGATGCTAACGTTTGTCCAGAGAAATGAAAAAGCCCTAGAAGATGCATTCGGACATTGAGGGCACTTGTGTGCCTTGCCTAAGTAAGGAGACTTTCTTCATATTTTTATTTCCTACACGTCATAAGCCCTCATATGCCATAATGGACACTCTTGCCACTGGCTACAGATCATTCCTAGTTTTTCCTCTCTGGTCATGTCAAATACTGCATTTCCCACAGAAAGCATCATCACCTTTACCAAAATCTGCAATGCACTGCCATTGGCTTCCTTGAAAATGAGGCTCAAGATCAAGTTAGACAACACACAAACACTGCTCACAAGCACGTGGCAGGCCACTTTGGACAGCTCACCTTGTGCTTACGCTTGCCCTTAGGGGCTGGTTTCTCCACAGCTGTGACAGTTGTCTGACGCTTGGGTTTTGTGGCAGTCTCCTTGTGGTCTGGCTTGGCAGGTGCTGCATGGAGTGAGTTGTGGCCAGGTACTCTAGAGAGTAAGTCAAGGTCAATCTTCACCCAGAGGTTTTTCAGGTTCTCATGATCTTGCAGAGGTGACAGCATTTCAGTTTGCATGACAGGAATGGGTGAAAATGTTGGCTCTTCATTACTGATGGATAAGTTGTTGTTGCTGCCACTGCTACTCATTAAGGTGCTGAGGGTCAGGCTGGCACCACAGATTTCCTTGGATTTGGCAGTATTACCTCCAGAAATAATGCATGGAGGCAGGACTTTGATTTGCAGGGTCTCTTCCTGATCTGTGTTGGAGTCAGATGTAGATGAATCTGTTTCAATGAATTCCCGAGACTTTGGCACAATCTTGCCAGGCCCTCTGTACTTCTTCTTCTCGGGAGCCAAGGGGATGTTAGGTCTTGGTTCTTTCCTAGGGGCTGGTTTGTGGGCAGTGGCTTTGTTGCGGCCTCTTGGTGGATCATGAAGCTCCACACTTTCTTTTTCTTTGGGAGTGCTGCTGGTAATATTTGGTTTGGGCCAGGTAAACTCGTCAATGCTGGTGTTCTTCTCAACTTTTTTGGGCTGTTTTTTCCCAATTGTCCTTTGAGACACTGTCTCACTAGTTGTTGACAACTTATGCTTCAAAGCCTTTGTTTCTGGAATTTTCTGAGTGGGCCGTGGACGGGCTTTCTCCCTAATGAGACTGAGGAGAGGCCTTTCTTTGGGTTCAGCTGGGACCTGACTGGCATTCGTCTTCGCTTTCATCTGGACTTCCATTGGTTGGATGATTGGAGGAGGCAGAGAAATAGTCTCCATGGGTGTTTCATTTTGGCCACAAATAAAAGACTTGTTCTGGGATGTCACTTTGTTAAGCCATTTATCCAGTTGCCACTTGTTGGTTGAGGGTGGCTCAGGCTGCAGATTGAGAAACAGCAGCAAGAACGATTTTTACACTTGGGAAGGATTCAAGAGAACCCTCAGTACAGAGACTACTACTAAAAGCTTTGGATGTCAAGTGACCGTTCACACATATACAAATACACACACTCACACACATACACCTGCACATACCCACTATCCATAATATTCAAATGACCTAAATAGCCAGATACAAACCAGCTGCAGTCTACTTATTTAAGCTCATTTCTACTCCTTCTCTACTTTGGCCAGGAAGAAAAGAATTATTCACAGAGAGATGTTCCAGTGCGTTGGCAGGGATGCCCATGAGGAAAACCTGTTTCCCAAATCCTTTGTGGGAATCATCACTCAACCTCTCACCAGGAGGCAGAGGTAATAGTCTCTGATCCTGAAAGGAATGTAAGCGCACCTCAAGTATAATTCAAAAGGAAAGGCTTTCCAGCTGCCAGAGTGCCAGTGCCTTCTATGTGATGCTGTCATTCCCTGCAAACAGATCAGGCCTTTTGTATTTTTACTGAAGGACAAAAAGATTTTACTTCCAAAAAATAGAAACCACTGAGCTTTCCTTGGTGTATGGGCAATAACCAATTTATAGGAACATGCATGCAGACATTAGCATCCACTAAACCATGGCAATGATGCATACTATTCGGGTCCTTGATTCCTAACTCTGAGTTCTGCCAGCTGAAAAAAGAGCCATCATTTTTATTAGAAGAGCTCTTCTTTTGAAAGCCATCAGCTGAGGCTTGTGGTACCAGCCAATAGAGGGTGACAGAATTAAAAACACTTGAGTAGTTGTGATAGCAACCTGCACAAGACAATGGCAGGCAAAGGTTGAGGAAGTTGTATCAGCTGCCACTGTGGGCAGCGGAGCTCTCGGGTTGAGAACGTCAGCTCTGGATACACGTGGACCGGGGTTTTCAGGCCTGGCTCTACTACTGTCTATCTATCTGTGAGGTCTTGGGAAAGCTCTTTTTAACCTCCTAGAACCTTATTCTCTCATTTGTAAAACAAAAATAATAATAAGTACTCTGTAAGGTTGTCATGAGGATGATATGAGAAAATGCAAGTCAAGAGCCCAGCACAGTGCCTGGCACATGCATGGTCCATGTTCAACAGGTATCTCTATTATTAATAGCAGTAATATTATTATTGTCTCCTAGTTTTCTTTCCTGATTATTGAAAAACAAGTGTATGAAGAGCCGGGGGTTGAGGGTGGAATTTACTTGCTGTACCAAATGCAGGCTCAGGGAAATTGAGCGGCTATCCTGGACTCAGAGAGGATGTGAAGCAAATTCTTTTATTTCAAAATTATTATTTTAGTATTTCATGGAGCTGTGTTAAATGTTTTGGTGAATTATTATCAAACACACTTGAAGGATGCATATTAAAATAAAGAACATATAACATTTAAATAATCATTTTACCTTTAAGGAAAGCCATACTTCTTGGGTCTTACTTGCCAAGTGGCAATTCACACATTAATCACGAGTATGGGTTAGTGTCCCCAAGGCCAGAATCGGATCTTGACTGGCTTCATTGGGTCTCTCAGAAGACAAGCTGCTAGTCTATTCATTACTATGCTAGTTTTACTATGCTAAGAGAAGCTAAGAGAGTCACACAGCAAATCAGTCACACAGCAAAAAATGTATGCATGTTAGGAGTATGTGAATATATGTTTTTTAAAAATGCTGTTAAATATCTGGATACTTCTCTGAAGTGGTTATTGTGCTAAATTAATTATTAATTATTGTGCTGAAAGTGTGTGTGTGTGTGTGTGTGTGTGTGTGTGTGTGTGCGTGTGTGCGTGTGTGTGTTGAGGGTGCTGCCTCCGGGACAGGCAGATCATGGTTAGGGCCCTGGCACCTTCACTCACCTCTGGAGTTGCCACACGAGGTGCCTCATTAGATTCGCTGTCAGTGGTGCTACTTTCAGTGTCTGAATCTGACTCAGAGCTGCTCTCCGATTCGCTGGAGCTGCCAGAACCCCCGCTGGCTTGCACTGCAGGTGGGGGCTGGGGAGTGGCCAAGGGTGGGCTGAAAGAAAAACAACATAATTCAATTGCCTCATTTACTCTCAAATAAGATGGAAAACAGCCCAGTTCAGCTGAAGGGCCTATGATCCGTGAAATGTAGGTAGAGTGGGGTTTACTGTTCCCATTTTATAGATAGGAAACGTGAGGCTTAGGAGGCCCAGTGACTGGCCCAAGTTGAAAGGTTTGAAGAGAACCAGGCCTACGTGTATGCAAGTTCCTTGGCTTTCCATCACACTGCCTTGTCTTCCAGAAAAGCCTTGCCACCCTCACTCAACATAAAAACCTTAAGCCAAGTTTGCATGCCTTCTGGATGCAGATATAGACGTAGTGCCTTAGATGTTGAACTGTCCCATTTTTTTTCAGTTAAGGTAGTTTTTCATTTTTTGTTGCCCCCTTGTTCAATACCCCACAAGTTCATCAAGGGGCTCTGATCTTAGCTAAACATATGGTATATAGTTCTATTACCAAGAAGCAGTGAGTTCAATTATCATTTTAATTAGAGGAAACTGAGGTTCAGAAAGGGGGTGGAGCTGGTCTTTGCCTCGCAGCTAGTTGGAGAGCCAAGACTAGCACCTAGCACCCTGGCCCCCCAGCTCCTTCAAAGGGCACTAGCTGTGCTGAGCATATTCATTGCTGAGGGCCTGGCGCTCAGCCCCAAAGTGACTAGAGTTGGTCCTCAATTTCTGTCTGTTGGGTGCATGAATAAGGGAATGAGACAACACACTTCTAGGCCTCCTCCACCATACTTTTTATGACCTCTTTGTAACTCTTACAAGGAGTTATGATCATAAGAGAGCAACCAGCTGTAATGATTGATTTTAAATTTGTAAAGCTGACCAAGCAAAGCATTTGGAAAGTGACACCATTTGCTACTCTGCCTTTATTGATAATTAATACTCCTCCTTACCGATCGTTTGCTCTCTGTGTCCTATAACAAGTCAGCCTCAGCTGCATCTTGGCACACTGGGGTATGCCATCACCTTTCTTTTTCTCATTGTCACTTTGGACTGAATTTTGCTTTCTCTCAGAAATGGGTCTCTAAATTTGGGGGAAGGTTCTAATCTCCCTCTGTCTCTTCAGCCTAACCCCTCTTTGGAGATCAGTTTAGCTCATGGGGAGGGGAGTGCTCGGGGCCTGTTTGTCTGTTTGCCATCTACTGGGCCTTCACAGCCTCTTGCATGCAGCAGCAACTTGACTTGCTCTCTGCCTCACATTCCCCAAATCTGACGCAGCAGCTCAGTCAAGAGAGCCCAGTATGGTCCTGGAGGTCACCTGGTCCTGTGGCCCCATGTTCAAATGTGAGAAAGAGGATCCTCAAGGATTCCCCAGCCCCCAACTCAAGGAGCACAGACCTTTATTCATTGCCTGAACCCAAACGAGTTCATGACCCCACCCCATGCCTTCACTAGAGCCTGTTCTCCAACATTACAACTCTCACTCGCTGAGCTGGAGCCATACTGAGCTGCTGCTTGGGAAGGAATAGGATCTCTTCAAAGCCAGCACGGGTTCCTCATCAGTCACTACTCAGTGCAGAGGGCCTTTCCACTTCCTGTGCCGTGTGTCCTTAAAGACTGGCCCTTTAATCTCCCAGGTAGACATTTTCTTTCACATAGTGAAAGCTCATTTTAAACTGCTATCTGCTAAGTAAATGCGAACTACAAGTACATTTCTCTGCCAAGTACATCAAGAGATTAGGGAAAGTACAAGAAATAAGGAGACTACTGTATCTCCTGGGAACTGTGTGTCTTCCTCCAGCAGTGGGGGGGAAAGGGAGGAGACCTATAACAGGGTTCTTATTTCCCTGCATTCCTCTGTAGATCTCTCTTTAGTGTCAGTAATGATACCCTATTTATGCAAAGTTCTCTTTAAATCTAATCAATTGTTTTTGTCTTTGGTTACTAAATAAAGATTGAGAGAACAGAAATCTAAGTGAGACTAATCCAGAGATTAGGCTAACTTGGCCTCAATTCCTCCCAAGTTTTAAATATAACACAGAGCATCTGCAACACTGAGAATACTGGGTGGTGGATTGAGGGATAAAATCTAATTTGTATCCACATTTATGATTCTCAAGAGAAAAGGCTGTTTCCTAGTGTCATTTCACATTTATGCACTCATTTCTTTTAATACGAAGCTGGTCATCCTGCTATTACTAAGCTAAAATAGACTCTAGGTTGACTTTGGAATATTTCTGGATAGAGTTCCACTTACTAGATAATTTTTTAGCAACTTCTGTAAGAAACAAAAAATCCCTGGGATTACTCCCTCAAAACCAAATACATTAAGGTGATACACATGAAGCACGGATGATTTATTTACCAAAATCAACTTATTCCTTAGCTAAATCAAAGTTTCATGGATTTAGTAAAAAAATTGGTGTGTGTGTGTGTGTGTGTGTGTGTGTGAGAACAGATGTATTCTAGTATTCAGATGTTTTTAATTTTAAAAAGTAATATGCTGAATATACCATATATAATATTCTCAGTGGGATCTGGGTAAGCACCCCTTAATAAAACTTGTTGCTATTGTTGCAGTAACATTCACAGTAAGAGGAATACATAAATGTTTTAAATAAATATCTTTACAACAGTTTAGATCAGGTTTTATCATCAAATGAGTTTGTCTCAAGGTTAGAAAAAATATTGGTTCTCAGAACTTTTTGAATTTCAGAATTGTAAGAAATTATGGATGTGAATAGAAATCATATATGAAAATGTGACAATACTTATAAGTAGATATAAATAAAGACATGAAATTAAAACTGTTTTCAACATAAGGGCAACCTTGACTGAGATCCAATGAAATGAGACCTGAAATTATGTATCCTAAGAATTTTTATAGCTAAATCTGTTTCTGTGTTCTCAGGTGGGACTCCATGCACAGTCAATTTTGACAATGAACACATACAGGAAATTAGTATAGGAAGAACAAGAAGTACATCAGCTTTTTCTACTTACACATACAGATATGGGGATAAGAAGGAGGGACTTTAATTCAGGGAGGACACCATGAGAACTCAGACTAGGGGTGAAGGACTTCAGTGTGTTAATGAAAAGGAATTGCTTTCTCTGGGAAGTTGCACAGGTGGAAATGGAGAGGCAGAGTTTGTGGAAGGGAATAATGGTTGCTTAACTGGAGGCAAAATTGCTCTCACCAGCACCTTTCCTGTGCCTCTACTCTCCATCTTCTGCTCATGGGCTTGCTGGAGACTGTACATGCAGCCAGTCTGCTAAGGAATGTAAGCTTTACATCTGAGTCTGGGCCTCATTTCCTGTGGGCCTACCTTGCGCCCGGTTGGGACTGCTCCCAGGGACAAAACGTGAGTACAAAACTGAAACATTGTCTTTAAAAGCAGGACAAACATCAATAGCTGAATAGTTGGCTTAAGGCCACATTCTTGTCTGGAATATACCATGGAACTTTCAAGTTGGCAAAGCATCATAATATGTCACTTTCAGTTCTTCACTGAAATCTGTTAGCTGTTCAGCTAGTTAAATTTCCACTTCTGCTACATTTATTTTCATACGTTACTAATTTATTTTCCAGATGTACATTAAAGTGGCTATGAGTAAAGCTAGCCCATGTAATACTTGATTCTGCCTAGGAGATGAAAAACTAATGCACAGTTTATATATTCTTCATTCACTAAAACTGTATTAATGTTATTTTCCACACATCATTTACTTTCATATTTCAATAAACTGCTTTTAAAAAGAATGCTAGTGATTACAACAAACATAATGTCTGATACTAAAAATAATTAACATTTGCTATATTAAACCATCCACTCTATAGTCTGTAAATATTAAAAGTGTACTCAGTAACTTCACTACAATGTAATAAAACTTCTCAAAGGACCCACATTTGTAATGACTTCAAAGTCAACTGCTCAACCTTTTCAAAGATCAGATTTTGCTATCATATTCATCAGAGTGAGCCATCTTTACCAAGTAGAACTAAGCTTCATTTTAATCCCAAACCCATTCATTAGGTCTTCATGGTCATAGGCCAGACTGGGGGCAGAGAAGATGGCTTAGCAAGTCAGTGACCCTAGCGGGGGAATCCAAAGCTGGGGAAGGTGATCAAAGAGTAGGCCAGTGGGACAGAAGCTGGGGAGGCATTTAAGATGCCTTCTCCAGACAGGGTTGGCCCTGGTGGAAAGCTTGAGAGTGCCAGGGGAAAAAGATGGGCTTTAAGAGAACAGTCTGGGCACCCTAGACTCTATATGTGATAGTCTTTCTATGCTTACACCACCCAGACTCTTCTGCAATAAAGGGATTAATGTGTAGCACCATAATTAATGAATAGATGCAGAAAAGATGGAGAGGCCAAAGGCCACATTGAAGAAACCGACTATTCTGCCTGAAGAAGACTCTGGGTTGGGGGTGGGGGGAGGGGCACATATACTGAAAATTTTCAAACAATGCGCAGGTCTGCCCTGGCGGCAGGGAAAGAGTGGGCTTGTTCTGAACTTCCACGGTAAATACAAAACCAATGAGTTGGAGATCTAGTCAGGAAGATTTTACCTCAACATCAGGAAATGCTTTTAAAAACTTACAGCTGACCACAGAAAGAATGCACTACCTTGCATTGCCAGTGAACCCTGCACTTTAGGTGAGCAGATAGCCAGCGGCTATAAAGAATGTGGGAGAAGAATCCTTATTGTGGGTCTGAAGTGGGGTTGGATGATCTTTAGTATGGAGTCCTGATAAGTAGGCAACAATGAGGAAGGGCCCCCAGGTGTAGGAGGGCCCAGGTGGGGAAGAACAATGAACAATTGTTCTGAGAGATGGCTAATCCCAAACAATGATCTCATTCCACAGGCACAATGACCCTGTTTCATGGGCAAAATGACCTCATTCTGCACATAGCCCCCTCCAGCACGACCCTATAAAACTTTCCTCCAGCCCCTGCCTCTTTGCGGACAGCCCCTTCTCTGCTGTTGCAACCTTGCAAGATATTTTCATACTTTAATAAATCTTCCTTTCTTTACCTACAACTGTATTGGTAAATTCCTTTACCACTTGCACCACTGGCCCCACTACTCACAAAATTTAAGGTGTCTTCCAACTCAAAGATTATAATCCTTATGAATCTAAAGTGTATTGGAGATTTTAAGTGAGGCTGTTTATGGACTTTATGAGAAAACATGTGAGGAGACATTTGTGCAATCCAATCTGCTCCTTAAGGCAAGTCTAGGAATGTCCTGTCTCTACAATACTTTATCAGTTACAGGGTTATTGTATAAACCTCACAGGATTAAAACTGCACTTCTGTAAGGCTATTTTATAAGTCAGACTTTTTACTAATTCAGATTAACAGCCTCCAGAAAGCCAAACACCTGCACCAGTGCTGTTTGAGTCTAATTCTAATTTAACTGTAAATCCCTTTCTCTGGAGTTAAACAGAGATGATGAATTGGCCATTCTGCTCCATCAAGCTGTGTGGGCATCCAGACTATGTACAGGAAACGTACATGGGAAGATTCTATAAGCAAGTCCACAGGGTATTGATCTTGGCAACACATTTCACAAGGCCCAGAACTTGCCAAAGACATGGAGCATGAGATGTTTAATGGGAGAGTCCTATGTGAAACTCTCCTCTTCAGTTAAGACTTGTATGAATTTCATCAGCTTGACTGTGTTCCAGTTTTACTGGGATAAAATGTCTGTCTATTAGGTAATTTAGAACGGTTTCATATTTGATTTCATCATTAAGCTGTAATCAGATGAACTTCAGGCAAAGGAATCAACATCCACAGCTGATCTTATCTCCCTTCCTCCCTCGTTTTTGTCTCTGAACTCTGGGTTCCAGAACTGGAGCATTATGTCTGCCTCATCACATTAGGCCACCAGAGGCAGACACTCTGAACCCTGAACTTATTCTAGCCAGAGAGTGGGAAGATTCCATTTTGTCTGTGTCAGCAGTTTTGAAATCTTCCCCCATCTCCCCTGTCCCCTGAAAATCCACTTAGCCCATTTCTGCAACAAATAGTGTATGCAGAAATAGAAAGTGTACACAGAAGAATAATATATAAAACCGATAAAAACAGAATTGCTCTGGTGGAAAAAAGAAACAAGGGATGTGGAGAGGGGAGGGAGCCTATGTTCCCAGCAGCTTCCCCACCTCCTTGGGATGCCCCCCGAACACAATTTGAAAATAAAATAATTCATATCCCAATATCATCACAAGCAAGTCACAATCAAATATATTTTCTGCTAATTCTCTGATGCTATTGATGAGCAGACAGTCGATCATGGTCCAGTTGTGATCTGGGCCACACCCTGATATAACTTCAAGAAAAGATTATCTTTGCCTAACATGTATACACTAAGATGTTTGTCCTGTTATCTCATCCTGATGTTTGAAGTAGAGCCGCCTCAATTTACTTGCAAAGAGTAAAAAGGAGGTCCACACCTATTCATTCCTATTCATTTTCTCAGACAAGTTACTATACATGACATGCTTAAAGCCCTGAATGACTGAAGTGATCTGTGGTTGATGGAGTAATGACTGACCCAAAGATGTCCATATCCTGATCCATAGAACTTCTGAATATGTTACCTTATATAGCCAAGGTGATTTCACACATGTAAATATTAAGGATCTTGAGATGGGGAGATTATCCTGGATTATCCAAGTGGGCCCAACGTAATCACAGGGATCCTTACAAGTGAAAGAGGGAGGCAGAAGAGGAGGCCAGAGTGATGCCATGTAAGAAAGACTTGACCTGCTATGCTGGCGTTTGAAGATGGACGAAGGAGGCCAAAAGTCAAGGAATGTGGCAGCCTCTAGAAGCTGGAACTGGCCCTCAGTTAACAGCCAGCAAGACAATGGAGAGTTCTGTCCTATAACCATAAGGAATTGAATTCTGCTAATAACTTACTTGAGTAGGAAACAGTTTGTTCCTTAGAACCTTCAGAAAGGAATGCAGCCATGCTGACACCTTGATTTTAACCATGTGAGACCCACATCTGACTTTTGACCTCCAGAACTCTAGGATAACAAATGTGTGTTGTTTTAAACCACTAAGTTTGAGGTAATTTGTTACGGCAGCAATAGGAAGGTAATACAAGATCCAAATAATTAAAATTCTGAGTGCACCCTCTTACACCTGAACCGATTTTCTTTTGTTTGTAAAATTTAGTTTCCCTTCAGAGAAGTCCAAACATATAAGCCCATCCTGGGAAGGGAACCTTGATGGCTAAATGACGTGCTGGGAAGCAGATCTCTGAGTAAAAAGTTGCTAGTAGATTAATGCCACATCAATGGTGCAATGAGAGGTTACATCTTCCAGAGAGGCTGCAAACAGACTGTTTGGAACTTTTATGATAACTGTAAATGACCGGCTTTTTACATTCTTCGATCACCAGCTGTTGGTTCCTATTTCTTCTAACTTACTCAACCCCTACTTCCTTTCTGAGATGATAATTATGAGTGATTTTGGCAATGGCTTTTCAGCACCATGTTTGACTCATAACTAATCATTGCTTGGTTGTCCTTTCTGTAGACTGACCAGACTCGGGCACTTGGCCTCTTCTTTTCCTACCTGTGCCCCGTCTCCCATTTTCAATCCACTGCCACATATCTAGACAGCTGCATTTTCCTTACTAGTTTTAAAGAGTCAGTTTTAGTACAATGGGAAGAGCATAGGGTTGGAAGTCAGATGATCTGCTTTTGAGTGTCACCTTGGATACTTCATCATTGTATGACCTTAGGCTAGGCACTTAACATAAGGGTCTCAGTTTCCTTACCTGTAAAATGGGGATAATATATCCCATAGGTTTTTACGAGGGCTGGATGAGGTAATGTAGGTGAGAAAACTCACAAACCCATGCTTCTCCAAATTTAATGTGCATAGGAATCACCCGGAGATCTTACTAACTGCAGATTCTAATTAGGTAGGCCCAGGGCAAGGTCTGAGTTCTGCAGTTCCAATATAATCACAGGTGATGCAGATAACTCCCAGTGGACCACACTGAGCCCGGCAAGGTTAATATCTACATGGGGCTATTCCGATGGGAGCCACTGGGAGAAAAAGAAGTTGGTGAGTTACGAATTTGAAACTAAAGGCTAAAACCAAATTTTGAGGTGAACTGTGAATTTCACTTTTTCATAATTATTCTGTCCTCCTTTAGCAACAGAGAAAGTTGACTACCTTGTATCATTTTAAATCTGACTTGGTGAAATTTAAGCTCTCTTTAGGCAATTATTCCTGAACAATTTCTATCAGATTCCTTCTGATAAGCTGGGATATCAGTTTACCACTTTCCTGAACCTACTTGCCCACACCAGCAGTTCACTTAATGTATGTTTCTTTCCTGTGAACATGTCCTATGGATCACTAATGACGTTCAAAGGTGGCTTGCCACTGCCCAAGCCAAGGGTCAGGGTCATAGCAGGCTATACCCATGGCCATAGTGGGGATCCAGGGCATAATTTGTCCTGGTAGTGCTAGTGTTCATTATATGCCAGGAACTGGGCTGCTGAGCACTTTCCCTGCAGTTTCTCTCTTAATTTGCACCACAACACTATAAATTAGATACTCTTACTACTTCCAGTTTACAGCTGAGAATACCGAGATGTAGCACCAAACCATCCCAAGTTGAAAAATAGTTTTAAGGATACTACGAGATTAACTTCAATATTGCAATTTCAAAGGAATGAAAAAAAGGCACCTGGATTCAACCTGAATGAAAAAAAGGCACCTGGATTCAACCTCACCATGGTACATGGTGAGGTGACACTATGGAGGATGTCGGCATGTTCCCAGTAAGACTGGCCAACGTTGGCTAATGGACCATTATGTCTTGAAAGCATTGCAATTTGCATATGGGAGAATAAACTGATATTTTGGTTTCTATGGAAATAATTTTAAAAATCACACTGACTTTTCTGGCATGAGACAGAGCTGTTTCAATCAAACAGCCAAACAGGTGGGAAAAAAAATCATATAAAGCCAAGTATTTTTGTACCTTTTGCCTTTAAAGCCCATTTTTAAAAATGGGAGCAAAGGAGAGAAGAAAGGCAAGCAAGTGGATGTGAACACTGACTCCCGTGAGCTCTGGCCTCTGCAAAGCTGAGAATGAATGATTGAGTGGCAGCTTGCATTCACAAGAAACCCAGAAAGGGCCAGCCTCCAGGAGTCTATAACAAGGTCAAGACCTTCCCATAAAGAATCACATCAGTCACAAATCATAGGTGGAGCAGGCTGTGTACTTCCACTGGGTGTCTTAAACCCAGAAACTGCTTCCGTGGAGTAATCTCCTCCACTGTGTTCCAAAAGCTGGCCTGGAGATGGGGCCCAACTGCTTGTCAGGAGAACCCAGGCAGCTGGCGGGCTGAATTCCCTAGGAAAGTACAAAGCATGCTTAGACAGGCACAGGTCTTCCTGCAGATAGTCTCACAGTGGCTTAGCATAAGCCTCTGCCTTTTTCCCTGCTTTATGTCTTCTTTCCTATTACTCAATGTACTTAGACCTGCTGCTCAATTTGGGAAGTGAGCATTGCTCTTCCAATCTCTCCTTAGACTACATCTCTTTTGTGATGTTGGTCAATGCCATTCTCCTTATCAGTATTGTCTGCTTCCCTTCATGTCTGATCTGTTACCTGATGTATCACAGACACTTGATTTAGAAGGTAAGCTTCTAAGACCAGAGGCTTTATCAACCACATATTCTGTAAAATGCTTAGTGTGCTTAATACACCCTAGAGTAAAGCCACAAAGACGTCTTCTCTATAAATCTCAGGGAGGACTGTCCACAGACATATCCTCTGCCTTTGGGTAGGCACTTAACATCCCTATTGCTCTGTGACCCTATCGTTCCAAGAGGATATCATCGTCATCAGATCAATAAGATCAGAATACTTTTAAGTGCAGAGCACTTGATAGTTTTCAAGCAAGTTAACTCCCATGATTTGATTGCCACAAGAACACTAGAAGGTAGAAGGAACAGGTATCGAAGGATATCTATTCACTAGGCTACTGTGACCATCAACTAAACACTGTCAAGCTTGAGGCAATGAAAATAATCAAAACCCACTACAAAACTCATCTTTCTAATCATCTCAGAAAGCAATAAGACTCAAAATTAATCCAAAAAGTTTTCTTCAGGTGACCTAATGGAGCTGGTTGTAAGAATTTGGTGTTGAAAACA
Source organism: Hylobates moloch (assembly GCF_009828535.3). NCBI lineage: Eukaryota > Metazoa > Chordata > Mammalia > Primates > Hylobatidae > Hylobates > Hylobates moloch. The sequence goes on from NW_026652282.1 coordinate 128,120,802, forward strand.
CTGAAGGACACCAACGCTGTGTGCTAGGAAAACCTTGTTGCAGTCGGCCTATTCAAAGTCACATATGCAATTTCTAAAATAAAAGTCATATAGTTTCCTTACTGAATGAATCTTACTTCATAATTGTATTGTAAACATGATCATCAGAAATCTAAGTGAATGGCAAAAACTGTAACTTGCAAAATTGCTGTATCTAACCCTCACAAGGCAGCAACACAACATTTTGCCAAGAGAAGTGGATGATGTACAGACAGGCCTTCTGGGTGGTCACCCAGACTAGCCCATACATTCCTAAACAGGAAAAAGTCACTGACTGTCTTCCACCATGAAAACGTCTTAAAGATGTGGTCAAAGTCAACACTTATTGGTTCCACTTCCTCACCACTAGAAACTTCTTCAGGCCTAGTAATTAGGCTTTGAAACTCTTTTGGCTACTAAAACTACTTCTTAACTGCCAGCAACAACCCTTCTCTTCCTGACTCATCATTGCAAATCCAATGTTCTTTTCTTTTCTCTCTTTTTTTTTTTCTGAGATGGAGTCTCACACTATCGCCTGGGCTGGAGTGCAGTGGCACGATCATAGCTCACTGCAACCTCCGCCTCCTGGGTTCAAGCAATTCTCCTGCCTCAGCCTCCCAAGTAGCTGGGACCACAAGTGTGTGCCACCATGCCCGGCTAATTTTTTGTATTTTTAGTAGAGATGGGGTTTCACCATGTTGGCAAGGCTGGTCTCGAACTCCTGACCTCGTGATTCACTCACCTTGTCCTCCCAAAGTGCTGGGACTACAGGCGTGAGCTACCGTGCCTGGTCGCAAATCCAATGTTCTTTTCTTACTCGCCTTGACCTCATTCCTTGGTGAACTAAAAGCTTTGCTCTTTTATACTCACTGTCCGTGACAATATGTTGTATCATGAGATCTCTCTATTTCAGAATTCACAATGACTTTCTGGCAGATATATACACTCTTTGCTATGAGGTTTTCAGAGCTAGATCTCCATCAACACCCTACCATAGTGTCAGTTTTATTTCTGATTGTTATTCCCAACACAAATGCAACTTTTGTCTCCTCTCTGCTCCCACATTGCCTCCATGCCTTTGCTTATCCTGTTTGCTCTATCTACAGTGACACTTTTCCCCTCTCTTCTGCTTGGTTAAATCTTTATCTTTCAAGCTCAAATTCAAATAATATGAGGTCATTGCTAATGACTTTTTAATTCTTACAGATACCTCCCTGTTTTGCATCACAGTTTATCACTTCATTATTCTCAGATGATTTTATTTCATTGTGCTAACCTGCACCACTAAATTGTACATTCCTTGATGGCAGCGACCAGAATGTAAAGTCATTTTGCATATCCCAGGGTGACCGGCATGATAAATTGTATATAATTTTCTTGTTATAAGAAAATACTTCAAATGGCCTTATAATATATAGAAATGAAGCACAAAGTCACCTGGTAAAGAACAATACTTAACTGTGAAATGTCTATGCGTTACTGGTTATCAACAGAAGCCAGTACTTAGGTCAGCCTATGGAACACAAAAACATCATGAAGCATAAGTTAATTTGATGAAAATAATCAGGCAAATAGGTTGCATGATGATGGATTTGTAACCTTTCAACTGCCTCTATGGATGCTGGCCATATGACACAGTGCCCAACTCCTTCTTCAGCTTCGGTTCCATTGACAAAATGCAAAGTATCTGGATGGATATTTTTAATGTAATTGGTATTTAGAGCAACAGCCATTGATGGGTCGCAGAGTGTACAAACATGCATGAACATGAAAAACAAATGGTGTGGCTCTTACTGAAAATGAATGCTACATACAAACAGACCTTCCTGTTTTTAATTAGAATGATGACTCCATTATTCCAATTTGTCTAAGATGTGAGTTACTCTAATCATGTCATTTTGATACATTAGCCAACCCAGCCTACATTGTGCCTGTTATCAACTCCCCCTCTAGTTGATGATTTTTCCAGTGGCATAATTAATTTCCTCAAAGAAGAAAAAATATTCGATCAGTTTGGGATTAAATATGAGGTTGAAGGACTTTCAGAAAAGGCAGAGCTAAATCTCCTGGCCCACATGCATTGCTAATTATGACACACTCACATTAAGAACAAGAAGGTGTTCCCTTCTCATGATAAATGGGCCTGGAAATCCTCCCCAGCATTTACTATAAATCACAAAGACCATTAATAAACAGTCAGAAAAAAAGGCAGTTTCTACAAAAATTCACTCCCATTCTTTGCCAAAGACTATCAATGTCATATTTAAAGCTGACATCTTAAATCTTCTACACAAAAGCCCTCTAGTCAAAAAGCCCAGCTATTTTAAACAGAAGTTCATATGCCTGTTATTTTGAATGACAGCATAGGAAATACTAGATCTTTAGTCTGCCTGAAAATCTTACCTTCTAGCTAATAGTCTCCCTTCTCATCAATGCTAAATTGAAGGAGGCCAAGTGGAAATGGGAGAAGAAAAGAGGAACACAATTTCCTCATGTTAGGGGAACTCATTTGATATTGTACCCAACTTGCCTTTGACATCAAGAGGAAGTCTGTACATGGCCACCAGTGTTAAGATAGCTAAGTACAGGCAGCCTTACTCAACACTGACTCCTGTATGTGGAATGGCAGGGCTTACAACTAGATCAATAGCAAGAGGAATGACAATCCTGTGTTACAAATGAACACAGAGTCTATTAAATACTGACATAGAAAGAAATGGAAACAAACTTAGGCATTTCACCAAGAACTGGCAGGACCTGTGATGATGACAAACAGGCTGGTAGTAATAAGGTCAGGATGTTTGGTTTTGTTATTAAGAGGGATTTAGGAAATGTAGCAATTTCAAAGAAGGAAGAATTTAGAATAAAATGGATTTAAAACAGGGAATTAAAATACCTTCTGGGGTTAAGCAAATTACATTTGTGGTCAACCACTTCATCAGAAAAATCCAGAAATCTGCATTTTCTGAAGGTTACATCATATGCCCCTTTAGTATGTCAACAGCAAATCACAATGCTACAGGGTCCCTACCTACTAAATTCAAACAAATGCACATCTTAGGGATTATAGTGTACACAAGGCTTTGACAACTTGGGGGGTAGGGTTTAAATGTCCAAAACAAACAAACAAAATATTCTTACTTGCAAAGCATGGGAGACATGTACTTTTAGTGAGATAAAAGTAATTTCTAGTCTGATGGTATCAACATCTCAAAATGCAGTGCAGTTTCTGTGAGTCCCATACTACTATAGCTTCTTAATGACAAAACCTGGGTACGTTACTGTGCCAGTTAGAAACTTGGGCAAAACACTGGCAGAGAGTCATTTTCCAGAAAGCTTATATGCCAAAATGTTCCCTTTCACTATAATTATATTTCAACACGCATTTCAGAGAACTGTGCCTAAATTCAAGGTGTTTAAATAAGAGATAATATGCGTGTGCATGTGTATGTATACCTGCGCCTTGTGAATGGATGAATGTGTGTGTATGTATGTATGAGTGCACGTGTGCAAGTCTGCATTTGAGTGAGTGTATATGTGAGAGTGTGAGGCCGGGCGTGGTGGCTCACGCTTGTAATCCCAGCACTGTGGGAGGCCGAGGTGGGCGGATCACGAGGTCAGGAGATCGAGACCACGGTGAAACCCCATCTCTACTAAAAATACAAAAAAAATTAGCCGGGCGTGGTGGCGGGCGCCTGTAGTCCCAGCTACTCGGAGAGGCTGAGGCAGGAGAATGGCATGAACCCCGGGGGACGGAGCCTGCAGTGAGCCAAGATCGCGCCACTGCACTCCAGCCTGGGTGAAAGAGCGAGACTCCTTCTCAAAAAAAAAAAAAAAAAGAGAGTGTGTACACCTGTTGGTTAAAATCCAAGATGGCTAATACCAAGAAAGTAGAATCATTTCAGCACTAATTGAGATGGCTGGCTAAGAAGTAAAAACATTGGGAGAAGTGTCATCCTTCAAATGGTGTGCATAACATTAATTTAAAAATAATGTTACTATTAGCTGGCTAAGGACAGAAATGTTGACTTCTGCAGCACATGTTGGCCATTAGTCATTTATTAAAAATGATATTGCTGCCAGCCAATGTTTACAACAACCCACACTTGGGTTCTAGCCATGATTACTAGCATACACATATGTACATTCATATGTATGAGAGTCAAATGTAACATTTTCATCATATACACAAAGATTAGTGTTAAAATAAGAATATATAAAGGCAAAAAGTCTGAAATAATTGAAATGGTCATTATTTTTCTCTTTTGGGCATGACCCGTTTAATATCCAAAGAAAATGTCAACACTTTCAGTTAGGCATGGAACTCATGAAAACTGATAGGCTTCCAGTGGCTTGGTACAACAATGAGGAAGTGATCTACTCTTCTAGTAGTATAGATAATTTATACAGATCTAGTATAAATTATCTTTTTTATATATTCAGTATATTTCAATCTTGCCAAGGGAAAAATAAAAGCACAGAATTACTTTTCTTTCCTCCTTCCTCTTTCTTGTCTTCCTCCTCCTCCTGCTCCTCCTCTTCCTTCTTTTTCATCTCTTTGTGGTATCCTACTTGTAAATGTCTCATTATTCAACATAATGCTGTACATTTTTAATGGTCCTTTATAATGTGTCTGAATTATAAAATGACTGGAAAGTCCATTTTTAGAGATGTTTCCAGTATACGCACTTTTTGAATTATTTGAGTCATAAAGGGAGGAGATCTTTTTCTCCAAATCCCCTCTAAATATCTTGCATGCCTATAACAGGATACAAAATATAACATGGTAAGTCAAATATTTAAAAGTTTTTAATATCTGTATTTGAAATAGTTCTTAGGTAACTCCATTCTAGAATGAACAAGGAGAAAGAACTTAACCTCCTCTGATTTGCATGTTACTAATGTTGTTACAGAAGGGCAAGAAAGGGCATGACATCAACTGAAACATAAAGATATTTTAATCAGTGCTTTCCTTGTTGTGCTCTTTCTTTAGTGATTGCATCTTTGGGAGGCCATCCTGTGTTAAGAGGATCGGTAAGAGGAGACCAAAGCAACTTTTGCGGTGTGGTTTTACTTTCCTTTAATACGATGGTTTATACACTGTGGTTTATTCATTTATTGGTCTGATGGTTTTTATGAGTTGTGATTCAACATAGGTTCTTTTTTAGTATCGTGCTTTATAAAGATATGGAGAATGTAATATAAGTCTAATACAATTATGGTTATGTGCCACACAATACTGTAAATATAAGGAGAGTCTCAAAAGCTGCTTAGCAAAATGATCTTAATATACAAGGCAGTGTGAAAATGTAAGAGGAATCTATAATGACAACGAAGATTAGCCATTTGGTCTCTAACCTTATTTACAGAAGCAATCAGAGGTATTCAGGTCGAGTTAATGACCATGTCTCCAATTAATTCGATTGTCTACAAACAACACTGGTGCAGTGGCTGTCTCAAAGTCTGCCACACAGTCTCAGAGGGAATACATAAGACTCCATTAAAAGTGACAATCACAATGCATTTATTACTGAAACACTATTGTATTATAAATAAATTCCTCATGTTAAATTATGCTCCATGCTTTAACAGAAATTCAATTACTGAAATAATAAAAAGACGGTGTATTTGCCAAGTGCTTGGACTATAATTTGCCTGCTTAGTTACCAGCGGTTGGCTGTTTTGCAATTTTTTCTTCATAGACTATTTCTTTTGAATAAATGCCAGACTTTTTCATACAAATTTTATGAACAAGTTGCAAAATGAAATTTTGAGCTTTTGAATCCAATTATGAAAGACATAACTAAATCTATTATTGAAAAACAATTCTAGTGAGCCCTTTCTGCTGCTGTTGAGAACTGTCTGGTAATTGAGGTAAGCACAGGTGCTGCTCATTATGGACCATTGTGCACCATCTGAATCCTGGGAACTGTGGAATTCACATGGTTTACACTCTGTTTGTGTGAATAACAAACAGGCCTGATTCTGCGCTTGTTTGTACAAGCTTGTACACAGCTCATTTGGGACTTTGAAGACACCTGCTTACCCTTTTGAAGCCAAAACAGTATCATTTATGTTCTGGCTATCCTTTCGATGACAATTTTGCAAAGGCAACATATTTTGCACTCTCCCTTCATTCCCACTATCTCCTCCACCACGCAAAAATTCCAACACATCTTTGTCTTTGGCAATAGAAAAGTTAGTTGTGTAAAACTACTACAGTTATCTAATGACCAAAGCTGTAAGATATATGTGGGGGAAAAATGAATCAACTCTTCTCATGCAAAGTTGTTTTTAACAAACCAGAGGTCTAAGGTGGACTGGGGATATGATTTAGTTGTGTTTAGGGCTATAAGCTTTTCTTTATTTCCCTTTCTTTTCATCTTTCTTCTGGGTTCTCATATTTGTCTTTCTAATGTCTAGTCTCATAGTTTTTAGATGGATCATTTGGAAGCAGAGAACCTTATAATCACAGACTTTTTTCCAGCCTTTATAATGCAAAGGAAAAACTATTCTTAACTGTGGTCTCCTCTCCTATCCCATAGGACTACCAGCTTAGCCGGCAGCCATCAATTGAGCTGGTTTGCAGGAGAAGGCTGGAGCCTGCACTGCATTACTGAGCCTCCGAGTAATGTCACATATTAACCTGAGTATTTCAGCCCTGCCGTAGCTTCTCAGTGCTCCTACTCAGTTTATTCAATGACTTTGCATTTTCCCTTGATATACTGAAGGTCTTACGCACTGAAAAGATCACACCTAGAAGACATGTAGTAATGAAGTGGTAGTTCTGCTGCAGAGCATAACCCAAATCTAGATTACTCCTACCCTCAACTCCAACTTTGGGTCCCCTCAACTGTAGCCCATTTCCCACAGTGACTAACCATAAAATGTGACGTTCTAAAAACCTACATTTGTGAATCCTGTGGTGGGAGTTTGATTTCATAGGAATGCAGAAAAATAGTTGGAGGCATAGGGAATGATAAATAAAAGCAACAGAAGAAATTATGGATGCAACAGTATATGCTTGGAAGTCTACTAGGAGACATTCCAATTCACCACAGTGGGAATGTAATCTTCCAATTTAGCAAACGTGTTCACTCCAAAGTCCTAGAGAAGTGTCATGGTGAAGCAGAGCAGTGAAGCCATGTCCCTTTGCAAAGGCATGATGGAATATTACCGAGTGCACTGCTAACTTGACACTTGATTACACTTCTATTTACCTTGTCCATCAGGCAAAGTTACAGCCTTGACAACGCCTAATAAAGCCAATCAAAGTGGGTATCAGCCAAAGTAAATTCCTGCATGTCAGATATTAAATAGGACTAATATGGTTTGACAGTGCTCCACAGAAGGCATATTGGAATCTTACCTTTTCCCTTATCATTATCACAGAAAATGCAAGGTAAATTTCTGCAGAAGTATAAATAATTTGGAAACCCTCATAGACAATATTCTACTGTGTGTCTCATTTGCACTTTAAAAAAAAGCTGCCCTACAGACCTTATGTACTTTTAAGATTTATCTGAAAGATCCACAAAGAAGACTTCCAGCCAAAAAAAGTACATATTTAATGGAATTAGATCTCTAGGCAAGAAAATGTCAAAAGAAAAGGCAAAATATTAAAGTGAATGCGAGGTGCTCTTTTCCACAGCTTTCTTGCTTTGATAAATATCTTCTAGGATGTCATTTACTAGAAAGTCATGATTTTACAAAAAAAAAAAAAACCTAAAGTATAAAATATACTCCCTCTATTGCTGAAGTAAGTCGCTATTTTCACATTTCTCTCCAAATTCTGCTTTTGTCAGCCAGAAGTCTTCTTGATATTTGCCTTTATATCTGCCTTTTTATCATTCTTATAAAAAACACAGCAATTCTTGCGAAACATCAAAATTGCCAAGGCAGGAGCAGAGCTGGAGAGCTGTGCTTATTCCAAGTCCTGATTTCCTGTCTGGCCTTTAGGAGGAGGAAATTTCACATGAAACCAAGGATCACGAAGTTGGGTGTCTGCTGAGAGCGTCAGGAAGGTCTGGTATGTGTTGATTTGGACTTAATTTGTCCATGAGAGTGAAGAGCACCAATAACATTACCTCTGAAAATGAGCTACTGGTATAGAAAAGGATGATAGGAATATGAAATTTGGGCATAGAATTGTATCAGAATGCACAGATTCATATATATGTGTGTGTGTGTGTGTGTGTGTGTGTAGTTTCAAATGACACAAGTTTAAGCTTATTGTTAGCTTATAAAGAGAAAGTCTTATATAAACCTAATTTCAAAATATGTTATGTTCCTCTCTTCTGAGTCTGATGCTTGAGTGTAACACCTAACAAAGTTATTAGGACATCATGCATATAGATATTTTTTGTCCAACATGGTTCTTTTGTCATCATTATGTGTGTGTGTGTATATATACATATATATATGTAAAATAACGATAATACCAATAAAACTTTGTTTGTTTAGTTCTTAATATGTGCCATGACTTTGTCCAAGGTATCACAGCCAGTAAATGGCTAGGAAAAAAAAATTATGCTTTTTGGTTGTTTTTGTTTTGCCTAAACACACTTTGAAAAATTATGCTCTATTTCAACCAATCACCCATCCATATGTGTGTATTCAGACAAACCTGTTGAAGAGCTAGTCCTAAAATCTTTAAACATATGCTTTCATAAAATTATTTGCAGCCTTCTCTCTCTCCGCCTTTCAATGACAATTGGAAATGCATGTTTATCTATTATTCTTCAGTTAATAGCGATGATGATGATGGTGATGGTGATGGTGATAGCTACTTTTATGAGACACACTGTGTGTCAGGTAATGTGCTAACTACTTTTCATGAAACCTCACTTCATCCTTATAATAGGAGTATGGTGCACATGCTGTTATTACCTTCACTTTGCAGGTGAGCAACTGAGGTGTAGAGGCGTTAAGCAACTTGCATCAAGGTTCGAATGAGTCTTTCCAATCACAAAGGCTGTATGATCTTTTACTACTATGCTACGTTGAATTGACTTGGAATTAATTCTTATATGAAATTTAAATAAGATATCTGTCATCATCATTTAGGTTTCTAGTTCTTTGAATACCCAGGTTTAAGGGGTAAATGGCCTTCTAATAACAATTTCATAGCAACGTAGCAGAATCACAGTATCATAGAATCATATGGGTGTAGAAGACCTTGGAGATTTACTAATCCAGCTCTTGAAACTGTCAAAAGAGGAATGGAGGCCAAACAAAACTGCATTCAGGGAACTAAAGGTCATGTGAGTGAGTCCATCAACTGCCTAAACCCCCATCTGGATAAGATCGGTTATGGCCATTTGACTTTGGTGGTGGGCAGAAGCTGATGAGTACAGATAACCTGGACAGAAAAAATGTTTTCTTTAAAACACCCAGCTATTTTATTTTGAAAGCTGACTAGTGATCAACCACAAACCAGGTATTTGACTGCTTCAGTCATGTAAAAATATGTGACAACTTGATGTGTGTGAATGCTGTGTGTTTATGCTTCAGCAGTCAGATTCCATGGATGTGAGAGGGTGATCTCATACCTGGATTTCTTAACAAGCGCCATAGTTGATTTCCAAGTTTGAGAACCACTGATTTGGGGCATGTAATTCTAGCCTGGACTTATGAAAGTCAATCAAAGGAATGACCAGGTGGGAAGGAAAGGAGGAGGCACCGGTCAGTGTAAGGAGAAATGATCTCACATATTTTGGACATTCCCCCTCAATATTGGTAATAGATAACAAGCAGCTAACATTCTCCCACTCTGTTTATTGAAAAAAAATTATTCAAATATTTCCATATGGTCTTAATTGTTATCATGCTACCTGTAAATAATAATTATAGTAAATGACTCAGCTAATAGCAAATACCACCTTTCCAAGTGCTCAGGCTGAAACTCATGGAATTGTTTTTGACCTTTCTTTTTTGTCTGTATCTCTATTCACTTACTCCATTAGCAAATCTTATCTGTTCTCCTTTCAAAATACATCACTAATCCATCCACACTTCACCGCTCATCACCACTACCCTGATACAAGCCACCATCCTTCTCATTTGGCTTATGGTAATAGCTTCCTTACTGTTCTCTCTGTTTCTACCCCTGCTCCCTTCCCATAGTCCTTTGTCAATAGGTATAGTGTGATCTCATTATGACATAATTCGGATCGTATCTTTCTTCTGCTCGAAATTCTCTCGCAGCTCCCAATTCACTCAGTCTAGGCCAAGTCTTTTCAATGGCCTACCAGCTCTTGTACAGTCTAATTCCCAGTGCAAGTTCTGATCTCCTTCCCCAACATTCTTACCCTTGCTTACTCTGCTTCAGCTGAACTATCTTCTTTACTGTTTCTAAGGCACACCAGGTATACTCTTGCCTCAAGGCCTTTGCACGTGCTATTCCTTTTCCTGAAATGTTCTTCCCTGCAATCTCTGCAGGGCTCACTCCCTTACTTCCTTTTGGTCTTTGCTCGATACAGCTCTCAGAAAAGCCTTCCCTGATAACCCCATTTAAAACTACAGCTCTACCTCATCCATCTCTAGCACAATCCCCTGATTTATTTCTGTCTAGAATATTTATCACCTTCCAATATATTTTATCATTATACTTTCATATTGTTTATTGTCTGTCTCCACCCGAGAGAATATAAACTCCACTAGGGCAGAGCTTTGGACTGTTTTGTTTTTTGCTGTATCTCTAGTTCCTAGAAAAGTCCCTGAGAACTAGTAGGCATTTAATGAATATTTAATACACAAATGAATGAATGTGAATAGATGTAAAAGTGTGTGTTTTCAAAATTATGGTAAGCTTGATGGTTTCAACAATGGACAAAGTGAATCCCTAATAACAGAAAACAGGAACAAAACAACCTATTTATTGAGCAACTACTCAGTGGTAGCGGTTGAGTACTTCACACAAGTGTTCTCAATCTTCACAGTCATTCTTTGAAGAGATAGGAATAATGCTGGAACCCAGTTAACCCAACCGGAGGGAGACTGTGTTCATGAGTTTGATGTTGGAAGGTAGGCAAGAAAGGCTTCTTAATGTGTAGCTGGTTCCCAGACACTGAGGCTCAGGTAGCTTAAGTAAGTTTGCCAATGATCACAAGCTATAACTGGAAGAGCTAGCAGTCATATCTAGGTCTACCTCACTCCAAAACTCTTCCTATTATGCAAAAGGGAACAACAAATAGAGTGGTAGATGCCCAAGAAAATCATTCTTTTCAAACCCACAAAGGAGGAGTAGCCTCTCAGCAGGCCTATAGTTTCTTGTGAATCCCGAGGAAATCCAGAATAACTCTCACTTGTTTCCAATCTGAGAAATTCTCAGAAGATTAAGTTGCACAGGCTATACCTGATCTCAACCTAAGTGGTACCTTCAGTTCCATGATTCATCCTCACAAGCAGATCCAAATTTATAAAATTTCCCATCAAACTTTTTAGAGCTGAACTTGGAGAATGTCTCATCTATTCTTCCACTCAACAGGAGCATAAATTGATGCTCAGAGAGGAAAGGGAACTGACAACAGTGAAATCCTGAGTTGGAGGCAGATATGGTGGGAGAGTGCTAGTCTCTTGGCGCCCAGTGGAGTCTACTACATATCTGCCATACCGAGGATGATGTTAGCCTAAGACATGTTTCCTGATATCAGCAGTAGCAGCAACAGCAACAAAGAAAATATAAAGTCCCAATTACATGTAAGTAGCAAATGAACAGTCCAAATTGTTGGATTTAAGGCTGAACAGACTGTGATCATCACTCTTTTCTTTCTGGAGTGGATTCTTCCCATAATGGTGTTCTGAACTAGTTCTCCAGCACTCACCCAGTCAAAACCAGAATTTCCCAATGCATTTTCAGAAAGAGAACCCCACTCCTTTCCAAATATGACATAATACCTACAGCAGAATAAAAACATGCATTTCAGCCTTCACCTTATTAACAGTTACAAGAGAAAACAAGGTAATTTGCTTCTGTCTTTCTGAGTAACATTAACAAATCTATTTCAACAATGTAAGTCATTATAGATGATGAAAATTGTGTAAAACATGCAAATAAGATGATGCTAGTTGGTGTGATTTGTGTTTATATAGTGACTAAAGTTACAAATTAATTGGAGCAGTACAATTTATAACTGTACCACTCTGATAAATGGGTTATAATGGCTATAGTAACCATCACATTTAAAAATTTTTACTCTAAGAAGCAGAGATATTACTTAAAATACCAGTGCACTGCAATGGGCAGATACTATGAAATAACTCAGTGTTGAGAATGCAAATCACAAACATGGCTTGTATATGAATTTCTTTTTTTTTGAGACTGAGTCTCGCTCTGTCACCCAGGCTGGAGTGCAGTGGCGTGATCTCGGCTCACTGCAACCTCTGCCTCCCAGGTTCAAGCGGTTCTCCTGCCTCAGCCTCCTGAGTAGCTGGGACTACAGGCATGTGCCACCACGCCCGGATAACTTTTGTATTTTTAATAGAGATGGGGTTTCACCGTGTTACCCAGGATGGTCTCGATCTCCTGACCTCACGTGATCCATCCACCTCGGCCTCCCAAAGTGCTGGGATTACAGGCGTGAGCCACCGTGCTCGGCTGCATATGAATTCTTAAATGTCCACTTAGCGCAACCAGCTGTAAAATGTGGTATTTGATGAAATGAATGAAACCCATTACTCAGAGGCATTTGGAGTTTGCAAAAATATCACTTATCCCAAGACTCTATCTGAAGTCAGCCAGCAGAAGCTGCAGAAATAGCACTGCCTTAGTGGCCATGGGACCAGGAGCACTGTGTTATTTAAACCCTCATCAGCTTCAGCTCAGTGATTAGCAAGGTGATAGACATCTTTCCAGGTTGAGTAGCCAGAGGCCTCAAAGAGTCCTTGCTTTATTTGTGATACACATACGTGGTTTGGGACCAATGCAATTGAAATTCGACATTTAGAATGCCAGTAGTGAATGGGGATGGAGAACAGAGCATTTGGACATGTAGTGGCTTGCAGGCAAGGTTCTGCTGCTAATTGGCCCTGGCTATTTGAGGTGATCACTAGTTTCTATGCCAGGGAGATAATGCTGGGACAGTGGACATTTCACAATGGCCTAGGCTGGCTCAGAAACACAGAGGGCTTCTGCTATCCCCTGAGTAATTCCATTCCAGTGTAGAAATGGCAAGTGTCCTGAACAACTTCAGCCCCCACCAGGGCTTCCCCTTTGGCCTTTGCTTCCCCTTTAATGAAGGAGGCTGGTATAGTTCAGTGTGAAAGATTTTCCAGATTCATAGGATATTTTCTAATGTTTACTGTAGGCCAGGGCATGTTGAGACCTGATGTTTTACCTACCTCTTTGGATACTGTATGATGAGAATAATCTCACGTTAATTTATAGCCTCTTATCATTTATACATAATTTGGACAAAGAACATCCTCTCTTTGTTCCTTGAAGTGACCTTATGAGGGAGCCAGTGCAGAGATTGTAACCTCCATTTACTTATTCCCATTTGCCAGTAAAAATCATGATGCTCTTGAAGGAAACTAGACGAGTTTGAGGCCACAGAGCTGGAAACACAGCAGTGTCAGAATGGCTCAGGTCTGTCTCATCTCCGGCTTCTTGTGTCACAGTTCTGCCTAAGGCTATGATGCCTGCAGCATACACTCAGGCAAAGTGTGCTTTCTGCCCATAAATTTAGCAAGTAGTGGATTGCCCACTGACTTCCATGTACTAGAGTGTGACTCATTTTGTAGGATCTTTCAGAGCTGGCTTTGAGCCCTGGGGACTTCCAGAACTCTTCTGGACAACTTGAATCTGGGTTTCCTCTCATCTTTGGTTTTTATAAGCCAAGAAAGGGGATAATACCTACTGGGTTCCAGACTCTTGGCTAAGCTACAACTAGTGAGTGATCTGCTGAGAGTGCTCTACAGGCATGAACTCTTGGGGTGAGTGAAGATTTTGCAAAACACAGAAATAGACATTTTTGTCTGGTCTCAGAAAGACTACATAGACAGATGACAAGAACACCGGTGTAATCTGTTTTGCCATTTCAGGAAAGAACTTCAGTGACGCCCAAGTGGCACAAAAATACTAGGACTCTTGCCTCAGCTATACTACAACCTAAAGATAATTATGAGATGTCAGGTTTCCTAATGATATTAAAAGAGGAAGTATTACTTTTCATTTGTTTGCAGAAATCAGATTGAGTACAGCAGCAACAAAATTTCATTTCATATGTCTTCATTAATGGAATGCTGCTCTTTAAAGAGAAATGTTAACTGAAGGGAAACCAGAAACTACTTTTATTGCTCAGATGGAAATAAAGATCTGGATAGACTGGCTGTGCATCAGCTTATAATCAACAGTGAATCATAAAGATACATGCTAAAAGACTTGCAATTGTAATCTAATTAGTTTTCTTACCGTTTGGGAGAGATTAATTTAAAGCTAGAGCAAGAAATACAGAATTACATATAGCCAGGAGATCTGTCAGCTCCTGCCTCCAGTCTAAGAGGACATGAAGATTAGTCTCAATTTGGTAATGTCAATGTGACTCAAGTAGAAAAACGTGTGTGGTGTGGCTCTGGCCATCAACTGACTCATCAAGTGAAGGAGGAACCTGGCAAGATCACAAGTGAGGTAACCAAGCAACCTTGGGTTCCGTTCTCAACTACTATTAATTAACTTTTCTTAGCCTCAGTTTCCTCATCTATAAGAAGAGAATAAGGCCTTGCAGAGCTGATGAACTGATTAGAGATGATGCGTATAGAAATTGTGGTGCCCAGCAGGCCCTCAGTATAGACAGCAATTATTACCGCAATTGCTTTGAGAAAGCTAGCTGGGTCTGCAGAGCCTGAAATGATGGACATGGTAGGTTGTCTGATAGCATTAAATACCAAACAGGGCCTGCTTCTGAGTGCCATCTTGGAGCCTCTATAGGCTCCCCAAAGCAGGGCCACTCTTTCTTCTATTCAACTTCAAACTATTCATCCTTCAATTGCAAAACCATTTTGAAATATGTAAATGAAGCATCCCGGGATGACTCCCAAATTTGTTGCTGACAAATGGTCTTGGGTGGCATCTTCTCATTCTGAGGCTTAATAAATCCAAGAAGCACTAATTGCTTTGAAGTTAATAAAGACTTTATTGGCTTCAAATAATTGGTGTTTGTTTGGCTACTGTGATTATGGTTATCACAGTCTCTCTACATAATGTAAGCTGGCAGAAGTTTCTACCTTTTACAAGTTTTAAATCCCAGTAGAATTGACAGAAAAAGCTATAACCACAAATTGGTTTGCAATTTTCCTCTTTCTTTCCAGTCCTGTGTGGTTATATTATGAACCTTGCTTCACACAAACTGCTTGTGACTTTTATGGCCCTTTTGTGATCTAAATGGCTATCTCATAAGATATTCCATTGCAGCTTCTTTTTCAATTGCTTTTACTGTGAAATGCCCTTGTAGAGAGTTCTGGGGAACATTTCACACTCTTATGGTATTGATTTGCTAAACCTGATGATAGGTTTATATTTAAGATACACTACTTCATATGAACAGAGTGGGAACCTTATGAAAAACAGAGCCAAAGCCTTCATTGAGGAGATGTTGGATACCATCTGTATCTTCAGGAATACAGTGAAAATCCCTGATCATCTTTGCATTCATTTCAGTAACTCAGCACATGGAAATACCACCTGAAAGATGCCAGTTTGATATCCTTAATAATTCCTTCCCCAATGTTGTTTTATTTAAATAAAGTACAATTCAATAGTGAATGTGTAAAAACATTATAACATCATTCATTCCATCTCCAAAAATAGGGAGTTTGACAGTGCTTTGGTAATAAACATTGTTCATGACATTCCATGAAAGAAGTCAACATCTCAGTAGAATGCAGAACGCCACATCCCTCTTGCCTGTGAGTGAATTGCTGTTTAGTGTTCAAAATAATAACCGGGCACAAGAGAATAGCTGGAGGACCCTTCCCTTTAGCCTAGCCTCCAGGTATCTTTACTTTCCTTCTATAAACTGCAGTCTAATGAGACTATAGTGGAGTTTCAGCCCTGGCGGGTAGAGTGTGAGAATGTACGACAGAAAAAAAAGGAAAGAAAAAGAAAGACGACTGTGAGGAAACAGGAAAGAGAAGAAGAGGCAGACATGCAGCAAAAAAGAAAAACAAGATAAAAGAGAGAAAAGGAGAGAAGAAAACAGGGAGGAATGATTTACAGTAAAAGTGTTACTTGTTTAAATAAGAAAAGAAAATTATTAAGCTTATTTAGTCTGACTGCTATAAGGTTTCTGCCAACACATATTCTCTGCCTTGAACCCTGCCTCAGCCATACTCCCTCCCTTTCTCTAAATAATTCACTAGTCATAGCATTAGTAGTTACTGATAAATGTCCATGCTCAAGGTCCCAATTTCTCTTTTTTTCCAAAATGTATTAGCTCTCTGGATAAATTGTAAAGTTTAAGTCTCAGGCATACCATAAGAAAAAATCCTAACATTACTCAGAGTGGCACCAAAAGGTAAACCGATGATGAGAATTCATAAGAAACCTCAAACACAATCACTAGAGAAAGTGACGCCTTAGGTCTCAGGGTTGGAAAATCTGAAAATATCTGGGGAAAAGTAGAACTGTGAGGTGGGCACCTGCTAAATGCTTTGTATTTCTTTCAATTAGAGCATCAGAGCAGAATTCATAAGCTGTTTTTTCCATGTGACACTGAGGCTTTTATTCAAAGAGGTCATCCAAATAGATCCACCAATCAGCTTTCATTTGATTGACGAAAATCAATGAATATGGACTGAAGTGGTGTGCAAGGTTCAACCACTGGGAAAATGGCCAGGAGGTTACTGCAATTTGGCAATGCTTTAATGTGGGCAGGAGTGGATTGCTGTGAACACCAGCAAGATGGACTTGACCGACAACATATCCTCTGTAATTATGAGCTATAAATTCCACTCTGTATTCTCCATATGCTGTGTCTTCATTTAGAAACTATGGAATTCACAGCTACTTCCATTCCTGCTCTGCAATGAAATTGATTTCCCACAGATCCCCAACAAGAGTAATGACTAGGGTGGAGGGAGACTCTCCATCCTAAACTATACCATCAGTCGGCCACTGTCAGTGGTAGAGAGGGAGCTCATGCAACCAGTGTGATGTGGAGTGCGAGAATTTCCATTCACCCCTTTTCATCTCAGAAGAGACCAAATAAATAGAACTGTCAGGCTTTGATGTGTTTAGGTCGCTCTTGGCAAAAGATACCAACACATACTTTGTTATTTTCTTTTAGGACATAGCAAGCCTCGGCCTAAAATGGAACTTCCAGTACAGCCTTGATGCTTCCCCACCTCTCGATTTACTCTCTACATAATGCACAGTACATGGGAAGCACTAGAGCTGCAAGATAAGGCAAGAAAAATACCAGGAATATCAGGTCAGCTTAAGCGTGGCTGGGTGTGGGGGCCATTGCTCTAAGGACCCTCATCCAGCAGACTCAGAAGATACTTATCCAGCACTTACCATATGCCAGGGATTTTTGTACACATAGAATCTCATTTAATTCTCTTTTTTAATCCTCACAGCAGTTATAGGAAGCATTATTTCATTTTAGAAACAAGGAAACTAAGGCTAAAAAAAGTTAAAGAAATTGCCCAAGGCCACAAAGCTAACCAGATTTCAAATCCAGGTCTTCTTACAGCAGGTATGGAACTCTTGCCATTGAACCCATCTGGTAGGCTATCCAATATGGGAATGAACATCATACCAAGGCTTGCATAGCTACACTATTCCAGCTGCCTTACACATATCACCTCATTTAATCTCCATCACAACACTATAAGGCACATTCTATCATTATCCCCATTACACAGATGAGGGAAGGGAAACAAAGAGAGCTAAAGCAACTTGCCCAAAACTACCCAGTGAGGAAGTGACAGAGCTGGGATTTGAACCCAAACACTGTGCCCCTCACTACTCCAGGCTATGCCTCTTGTAACCTAGGTTCTTTGAAAGCCTTATAGGAGGCATGCACTCCCAAGGCCAGAGCCATCGGCCAGCATTCTGTCATGGAGGTAACTGTTTGGAACACCAAACTGCTGACTTCTTAGCATCCCTTGGGACAAGTGTGCCTGTAACACACCCTGTGGAAATGTTGTCCTATAGGCTGAGGTTTTCTTTAATATTTCTTGCATTCAAATATTTAAACAAATATTAAATACCTACTGTGTTCTAGGCACTAACTCTATAAGCTGGTTAAAAAGTTCAAATTATTTTCTGGTCTTTAAAATTTTCTCTAAAAATAAAGATGATAACATCTCATCGGTGTAATGGTTTCTTTAAGATTTGGGATAACACCGCTGAATATTCTTAAGTTTATCCCTATGGCTATCTACTGACAGGAAGCTACACATTAGCAGATAGAGATTCACAGATTAGACAGGATTAGAACTGTGTGGAGCCGTAGTGCTCATGCATTTCCCCCCTTCTTTTGATTCAAGAAGGGATGTATGCAAACTGGACAGCTGCTCTTAAAAGAAAATCATTAAAATAATCTGATCTAATATCATGCAGATTTACTTTTTATTACTGTTTGATGGAATGGTTAGATTTAGATGTCTGTGCAAGTGTCTTGTTATATGCATTCACTTACTGACTAGATCTGGCTGGGCTGTCTGCTGATATTCAGCCTACAAAGAACCTTCTGACAAAATGTGAGATAAAGTGTGTAGACATTAGAACTCAACAGAAGCAGTGTAAGCCTATATTACTCAAAGGTTGTTGAAACTAGAAGGATTTGTGGGGAATTTTGGCCTGATTCTAACATTTTATAAGTTATTCTGTGTCATACTTGGGTTGGCATCTATTTGGAAGTAGAAGAAGCTGTGTGTCTGAATTCCTCCTTTCCCTGCTCCCACCCTACCTAACCTCTAATGCACCTGTAGGCAGGTGTTGGCTTCCTCATTTTGGAATTCCCTACTGTGTCTAGCAGAGTAGAGGCTCAACACATTTCCATTCACGTGCATCAAATTAAGGAGAATATTTTCCTTGGAAGAGGTGCTAATCGTCCAAGCTATCTCCATTTTTCATAATCTCATAACATCTAGCATTGTTCATCTGCATGGAAGGCATAGGCTTCAGGTAAGAACACTGAATTTAGGTAGATTTGCCTCCAGTGAAAGAAAACCGATGTTTGCTAAAAGTGTATACAAACACCCCCGCAAACATGCACACCCATGCATATACATGATGGGTTTTCTACAAATCTCACTATCTCACTATTGTCTTTTCATTAGCTGGTAGGTTTAATCATTATCTTTGGTGGTTAATTCTGTCCCTGAAGAAAATCAAAGTCCATATAGTAAAAAGGTTTTACATCTTGATTTCCTATAGTTGCTATTCCATTCTAGGAAGAGTTGAGGCTCATCCAAAGTATATGAAGCTGACATTCAATTCACTTTTTATAGAAAAATTGAAAATCTGGTGGTCATTTCCATTGTTATTATTGATTTAAATAGACCTGAAGTCCTAAATATAATTAGGCCTCGTTTATTTGCTAGGAACTGCCAGAGTTTAAGCTGTGGCTCTATTTTGACATATTCTACTTTTTCACAAAAGATAAACAGCTCCAGAGAAACCTCCATAACTTCCTTTTTCTGTAACAAATATACCCAAACAGTCTTCCTTCTTCAAGGGCCTGGACACTCACCAGCCTCATAAACACATGCAATCAGAGAAGCTTTTGGTTGGATTTAGAAAGTGATTTGTGATCCTGCAAGAGGGAATATTTGGTACACCGTGGATTCCCTCACAGAGAATAAAACTCTTCTAGGCAAAGACTATATACATCCTACAAAGCAAACAATTGAGTGTTTTCTTAGAAGTTGAAGTATTTTTCTATTCTCTGTGCTGTATCTGTGGGACCCAGTTCAACTCTGCTAATATACACCATGTTTTTTTTTTTTTAACACACGCCCATATTTCATCTATCACACACACTTTCGTTTTTACTTACTAGTGAGCTAAATATGGTTTGGTATCTTTCTGTTTCAAAATTTTTGCAAACAGTAGTAGAGTTTAATGTTTATACTCTAGACCAGACATCATAAAGCTGACCTTAGAAGCAATATTAAGGAAGCTACCTTTTGACAAGAAGCTTTTGGCTTTCAGAGACAAAACCTCTTGTCCCAAGCATATGAGGTTCAAAAGCAAATCATTTTAATCTCCAAATCTATGAAGTCTGATAAATGCAATCTAACTGTATCAAAGTATAATCTAGTCAGTTACATATGCATCATACTATACATATACATCATAGTGTAGATTGCTCCCATCTCAAATTTGTCACAGAGGCATAAGCTCCCTATAGTTTTTGGTATGTGAATGACATTATTGGTTTTATGTTAGAAATGTGCACGTACTTTATAAGGAGCACCTGTGTAACAATGAGCACAGCACGAGCCAAAGGACATTCATGCCTGAAGAGTGTCAGCCAACTGCTTGCTCCAGCTTCAAAATCTGTCAGTTAAATCTGGCAGAGTCATGTGCTTCCCCTAATGAACATGTTCCTCCACCCATGGCTGTTGAACTCCCAGAAGCCAATAAGCTGTTCTGAATTTGAAGTAAGAGAATATATCTTGGCCAAGTGGAAACATTGCAATGAATAATGAATGTTATCTCCTCTTTGCTGCCTGGGAGGGAGAGGAATGGGAGTCACCTTCTTCACAGGTGATTGACTTCGAATATCAGGCAGAGGGTTGGAGAAAAGGGATGGTAAGTGAAAAACAGAATCCAGTGTTGGTGTTTTGCCGAGAACATCCTGATAAGTAGGAAGAGATCAGGGATGTATGAGTGACCATTAATAAATAAATAGCACTGACGTATCTAAATCCCCTTGGCAAAGTTATTCCAAATTTCCAAAGGGACAAATACAGGGGAAATAAAGTCCTTAGATTAGAACTACTTTCCAGTTTTTCTTCTTTTAACAGAGAATATAAGAGAGCAAGATGAAACAGTCATTGAATTTCCCAAAATCAAAACCATATTCCATGAAGACCAAATGCTGCTGCATTTGAATTATTCTTTAGCCACAAATTAGCACCTCTCAAGAGCTTCATGTTTTTGAGTCATTGATTTTTGATAAATCCTGATTGGCAAATGTGAGAACAGATGTAGGTGTGCCAGACGGTTTTTCCAGACTTACTCAGGTCTAACTGCCAGACTTTGGACCAACTAAAGCTGAGAAAATTAAAGAAATAATTTATTCTCCTTCCCCTGACTCTAGGGATGGTGCTCTCTGTGTTCACTAGTTCATGCATTGGGTGCAACATCATCCGTTTGGAAGAGAATCACTTCTAGGCCAAAAGAAATATACCAGGGGAGGAAATACAGAAAATAGTTTCAAAAAATTAAAATATGCTGAAAAACAGGGAAAACAACAATGATCACTTGTCCAAGATTTTATGAGAAAATGCTCAAATCCTTTGTGCCAATGGTGTTTACGGTTGCAGCAATGAAAATTCTAATTTTGTGCTCTAATGAACACAAAACGATCCATACCCAACCTTGGCAAAACTTGTAATGACTGTGTAATTGAAATGAGTTTGCCATATTAAAATATTTCATAAAATAGGAAATTGCCAGATGTAAGAATATGAATTGGGAATCCATAGATATGTGATACAATAGCCACACCACCTCCTTGTTTTGCAAGTAGGACGAATAGTTTACAGAATTGAAGAACACCATTCATACTTAACACCAGCTTACTAAAAACTAATCCACAAGATGTTCAATGCTTTTGAGAAGGATCCACATAATAGAGTCATTTTATCTTAAGCATCAGAATGTCTCAAGTTATAATTTACTTTTGTTTCAATATCTCTCAATGTTCTTAAAATGCCGTCAAATTCCTTCTCCCTATACATTTGGAATGTGGAAAAGGGAAGACCATTCTTTTATTCCTAGTAACATTCCCTGGTTAGAGTCAGCTAGTGGTTCTAACCCATGCTAAAACATGGATGAATTTGAGAACATACTAAGTGAAAGAAACAGACACAAAAGGTTACATACTGTATGATTCCATTTTTATGAACTATCCAGAATAAGTGAATCCATAGAGACAGAAAGTAGTTTACTGGTCAAGGCTTACTGGAGGGAGAAATGAGGAGTGACTGCTTAACGGGTACAGGGCTTCCTTGGGGGGTGAGAGAAATGTTCTAAAACTGATTGCGGTGATTGTTACAAAAATCTGTGAATATATAAGCCAATGAATTGTATAAATCAGTGAACTGTATGGTATGTGAATTATATCTCAATAAAGCTGTTAAAAATTGTGTAATGATCTCAAAAACCCCACTTTATATGTCTACCATGGGGAAAGTTCTAAGAGAGGAATAGACATTACTAAGGATGCTGACCTAGCCAATATGAGTATTCATAATCACCTAATTAGTTGAACCATAAATCTCCAACTTTTTAGCTCAATTTACCTGCTTGCAATGAGGCTGTGGCTTAAAGACTCCCTGCTTGGGACCACTGTCCAGCTTAGTGGCCCCATTGGTAGGCTGGTGAACCTTCCAGGGTTTGCTGCAGTGGCTCCATATGCCAGAAACATGTTGCCTAAAGACATTTTTGCTTCTGGCTCAGTTAGGGGTAGCCTTACATGACAATGACTTTCCTTAACCCACTGATGCGTCGAAATCACCAACACAACTCAACTTTACTCATTCCAGCATGTCTCAAAGTTGATTCTGATATTCCATAGGCAAAAAGCTTCTGGGGTCAAGTAAGCTATGGAAACACAACAATAAACTATGTCCCCCATCTTAGAGGTGCACAATGTAATATTAAGGGCTCAAAATTCAACTTAGAAGAAAAATTTTAAAACTCAGAATTTCCCATACTTATTTAACCACCCTCCACCAAATACACACACACACACACACACACACACACACACACGCACACACACACACACCCCAAAGACATACACATTTTTGTCCTTCACAATACCTATTGACATCCCTCGAAACACCATTCATGGACAATACTTTAAGAAATGCTTATTTAGCTCATCAAATTGGCTGAAGGAAGGGAGAACCATGACTTTAAAGCTTTTACCATCTGAGTACTTTACCTCGATTTATAGAATTTTAATTTTGAAAAAATGAACATGGATATGCAACACCTAAATCCCTAGGATAGTAATTCCTAACCTTTTACAAATCTTGGCCCACAAAGGAAAGAATTGGAATAGTATGTCAGGATAAACTAACATGATGGTTTGCAGTCAAGAGGCTTCAGGGCTCCTACCCCTTGTCACTCCAAGGGTTACAAAGATCAATATGTATGGATTTCAGTCATCTATACTATTAAAAAGCCTTGGGGGAGTTCTACTCTCAATAATCTATAATCTATAGAAAAATTACCCCAATTCAACTATCTTCATGTTGGGAAAGTAGGAGACAAAATGTCTAGGCAATGCTTGACTTAACCTGGACACTGTAGAATTTGTGCAGACACTGCCATGTTTTTTTTACATCACTGTGTGATCGACTATAGTTTTGTTGAGGTGGTAGGAAGCCACATAGAGCAAAGGCGTGATTTAACACCAAACTACCAAATCCAAGAACATAATTTGATATTCTGGAAAATGAGACTGAGCATGATTGTGTCCAAGCACCTAGAACTTTTGAGCAATCAGAATTTCTGTGCAAATGGCACAATGAGAACTATTCACAGTGATAGTCTTATATGGTCTTTCTGAATTAGAAAAGATTATATTATGGATCACATTGTTTCTTTTTCTTTTTTTTTATTAAGGGTATATAGCCTTCTAATTCCTTGAAAATCATTCTCTCTATATGTGGTAGCTCTATTAACCAAATTATTTGGATTCACCAGAGCACTTCTTCCCCCAGACTTGTCAAATATGAAAAGTGAACCTATAACTTTTTTCAAATGTCATAATTTTGTTTTATTATTCATTTTCTTGGGGAATTTGAAATAAATAATTATATATTTATATATATATATGTAAAAATTTTGTAGCAGTAAAAATTATTTCAGGGATCAGGTTTCAGAAGGCTTCCCAATATGCTTTCACTTGAAAGACAAATCCAATTCGACATGAGGTTTCATTACGAAGAAACTGTTACAAGTGATGACACTGGTTATTGAAAATTGAAATGAAGTGAGAGGAAGCTAACACCAATGTGTATGAGATTCTTTATTCTTTGAATGACACAAAGAACTCAATATATCTAATCATCTCTTATGCCCACTGGGAACTGAGCTACGGTGATATTGCAGAGGGTTGCTTTTTGATTGCTGAAAACCCAAGTATTAAGCCATATGCCACTTACATCAGTAGTTAAAAAGCTTTGTGTCAGTGCTGAATCTTTGGAATTGTTTTACTTTCCCTCTCTCAGTTAGAGTAAATAATAGTAATCTGGACACAAAATTCATAAAAGGAAGGTACCAACCAGTCAGCATAGACAGACATTTTGGCTTTTTACATTAATGTCTGAATTATTACAAATCTAGAAGTAGGCATTAGGTACATTGTCTCTGAACAAGTTTTCTTGTGCTTTGGTGAGTGGCTCAGGCAGAGAGACTTTCAAAAGGAATACAACAGGAGGTTCGTTTCTCTCCTTCTTATTGTAGGTTTCACCTAAGAAGCTCAAGGATCAGATGCAGTCTGTACTTTGATGAGATATATGCTGTTTCCCTCTCTTGTTCATAAAACTATCCTTTCTGGATTTTTCTCCAACTATCCCATCTTGAATCAAATCAGCTTTTGAGTATCTGTCCTCTAGCCTCTAGAATTAATGTCATCCCAAGGTCACCAGCGTTCGCTGATGTATGGCTTCTCTATCAATTTCCTCTTCCCTTTCCTACCTCCTGGAGGCTCAATATATTCCATTTATAATATTCTCCATTTCCACTTGGTGAAGTTTGGAAGCTGGGGTATATTTCCAAATTTGTGTCTCCGGGTGAGTTGTGCTACACTGTGCTGTCAAGATAACTATGGATTCTTTTTATAATTGAAAAAGCCAACTAACAGGAAATGCCTGTTTGATAAGCTGTACTACAAAGGTAATATGAGATCGTCACTACTCAGTATCATCATACTCTCTCCTATCAATCTACCCTCCATAATTCTTCCCAATTAGTCAGGATCTTTGAGTGTCCTATATTATGTTAAAGAGTTATCTGTTAAGCATTTGAAATAAAAACTACCGCGAGTCTCACCACTACTAGTAAAACATTCAATGTACATGTTGAGAGCTACAGTTTGAATACTGGCCTGCTAGCCAATAAGTCTTGAAAACAATTTAAAGTAAATTCCCTGATATGGCTAGTTATTCTCCCCTGTTTTAAGGGTTGCTAATGAATGTGCTGCCTGAATGAACAGAAAGATTGGGAACTCAAAGAGTGCTAACCTGGATAACATGCCACTGGCACCAGAAACCAGTTTGTCCCATATAAAATCTCCTCTGGAGTATGTTCTTCATCTAGAGGTGATTTTCCAATAAAATCAGCCTTGGTTATTGCAAGCATTGGAGCAACCCCCGAGGGAGGAGATCAGGCAATTCAATTCTAGGCAATGCTGTATGAGGCAAAATTAACCTTGTAGCAATGTTATTTCCTGTAACACGGTCTTGGGTTTTGTCTGTCTGTTTGTTTATTTCTTTTGTACACTTCAGTATTAAGTGAGGGGTATTCTTACCCCATCACTGAGATGTGACCAAAGGATTTAATGACTTACATATTCATGAGAAGAATACAAAATTAAAGAAAGCTTGTTTAGTTTAACCACTTTGCAGAGGTATTGGCTAGACCTTGTGGCTAGAAACATCCGTGACAGTGAGTCAAGCCTTGCTTAAGGGCGGCTCCCTTAGAGCTTTGGAGCCATCCAACTTCTCCAACTATTGGCCAATGGGAAAAGCTGCTGAATGCTTCTTAGTCCTGTGATAGTGGAGTATCGCAGGAAGGACAAAAGGGAAGTATCAGATGCATCTCAGACTCCATAACTCCAAAGAAGAGGACAAGTGTGTGGGTTCTGAAATTGGCTGCTGTGTGTCCAATCCTGCAGATTTCTGAGGATCAAGATGCCTTTCAAAAATAGAAAATTGCATGTGTTTTCAACTGTTAACTTCATGATGTTTTTGTTTCCTTGTCCCATGTTATGAAAATTTGACTTCTGTCATTCTTGAAAATGCCTAATGACATACATCAAATATAACTACCCATGCATTAACCCCCATTCATAGGGAGGCCGACATCTTCACTCCTGTGCCTCCTCTTTTCAATTTGTAGAGGGAATGAATCAAAAGTATGAAGGGAGATATACACCAGAAGAATCACTTGGAGGGTCAAATTCTAGCTCTATTAATAACAGTAAAACTAGCTTTATGATGGCTCAGAGTAAAGCTAATATGGAATATAGATTATTATAAAATAAGACTCTATTCCTTTCCAAGAAAAGGAAATAATTTACCCAATGGTTAATAGTTAGTTCAGTATGATTTCCAAAGAGCAGCACAAAATCATACTTATTGTAACACTGAACGCATACTCAAACTAAACTAGGATGGTTGAACTTTAAAGTCATATCCTTAGATGCTTGCACTTACTCATTCAAGATACTGAGCTGTTGTTATATAATAGCTACTATCTGAGATGCTAGTGTTACAGCAGTGACTAAAACAACATTCTCACTTGTATGGACCTTACATTCTTGTGGGAGGTGACACTTCAAAACATGGAGGGAGAGAGAGAAAGTGACAGAGTGAGACAGAATGATGAGTACTTAAGAGAAAAAATAAAGTAGGGTAAAGAGAGTGAGCGTGCACAGGTTGTACGCTATTTTGTATACAGCAGTGGTCCAATATTGTTATTCCTGCTCAAAGCCTTGTAAAATTCCTCTTCAAGGCATTCACTATGTGCAAGAGGAAATCATTCTTATTTTGAACCACACTAACTGATTTGATTTACAACCGTTTTTCAACATCCATGCTCCGAATCACCATCTTAGATTAGTTTTTAAAAGTTAAAACCGGCCGGGCGCAGTGGCTTACGCCTGTAATCCCAGCACTTTGGGAGGCCGAGGCGGGCGGATCACGAGGTCAGGAGATCGAGACCATCCTGGCTAATCTGGTGAAACCCCATCTCCACTAAAAATACAAAAAATTATCTGAGCGTGGTGGCGGGTGCCTGTAGTCCCAGCTACTTGGGAGGCTGTGGCAGGAGAACGGCATGAACCCAGGAGGCGGAGCTTGCAGTGAGCCGAGATCGCGCCACTGCACTCCAACCTGGGCGACAGAGCAAGACTCCGTCTCAAACAACAACAACAACAACAACAAACAACAACAACAACAAAACCCAGTTAAAACCACATTCAAAAGTCTATTAGCCATCACTAAGACCAGGAGAAGAACCTCATACATGGTTTGACTGCACTCTCCAAGGGGATCTCCCAATGGGCTGTGCACCACAACAGCATCATTGCAGGAAGGGCACAGCTGTCCTCTGCTGTGTCACTGTAGGGCGGCCCTTATTTGGGTGTTGATTTTAAAAACACATAGCTTTTTCTAGTTCCATCACATACGTAAACAGATGTTTCTGTAGTGTTTGGAAATAGGTTCTTCTGTTTTCTTTTAACATTCTCCTCTACAATCTTGTTTCAATTATGTTACCCCCCTACTTGGAAATAGGTGAAGCTTAAATTATATGTGAGTGTACAATGTGTATGTAGAGAGTGTATATACACATCCACATATATATTTAAAGCAAGTTTTCTAACATGTCTAATTTGCTATTAAACCCTTGCAACATGGTATGAGTCAAGTTAAACTTTCACCTAGCCAGTGTTGGAAGTTACACACATCTCCAGCTCGTGAGAGAGATGAATAAGTTGTGATTTTAGACGTAGATGCTATTATTAGCAGATCCCCAGCAACCACACTGCAGCGTTTGATAATGCAAACATGAATGAGTACAAATGAACTCTTTGGCTGCCCTGAGCTCCCTTTGCCAGGCTTCCATGGAGGAATATAAGCCACAACAGTTTTCTGAAATGCTTTCCCTAAGTACGTGTGACCCACTTGTTGTGACAGTATGGTGCTGAGAGGTGCAGAAGACAGTAAACAAATTGGAAAAGGAATGAGAATTGAGAAAAAGATTTGAGACCTTCTTTTAGTTATGGCTGCCTCTGCCTGCCCCAACAAGGGGAACAATTCTGCCTTGGATTTAAATTACCATGGTGCATGAGGGTATGCTGATATAGAGTATATAAACACATGTGCATATAAAAACTGGATTATAATGACATGCAATATACCCCTATGCTATAAATTCTACAAATAAAAACATTTTCCTGTGGAAGAATGATTTACTTTTTTTTTTTTTTTTCAGTGGTGGCTCTCTAGTTAACTCCTGTTGATTTAGGCAAAAGCTTTAAGAAAGCAGATACTATTTGTTTCCTATTTAAGTCCCTGGCCAAAATGAGTCATTTCTGTAGTTCTCAGTCCCCCCAAACTACTAGTCAACTGAATAATAACTTACTACCTCAGGCTCTTGACCCTGAACGCATTCTGCGGTCGACAGAGGACATGATTTACTGTTTGGACCCCTGTGTATAGTCACCATGGGGGCATGCATCATTTCCCTAAAAATAAAAATAGCCCTACTGTGCTTATGTTTTGGGCTGACAAAAATACATTCAGAAAGAAATTTTATGTCTGTGATGTGAATTCAGAAACTGAAGCTAAAATAATAGTGTTTTGTGTCATGCCTAAAATACTATATCTTAGTGTAGCCTAGACATTTGTGTAATGTGAAAGGAATTGTATGAAAGAAACATTTTGAAAAATGCAAGAAATAATCAAGGGTTCATGAAGCCACAAGGGAACAGCTGAATGCTTACAGGAACTCTATACAAGCTGAGATTTACATAAAAGTCCACAGAGAAGGATTAGCTAGATATAATCAGAAAGGATTTGATGTGTCTATTTATTTGCAAACAGTTTGAAAAGAGCACCTTATAATCTCTCCCTAACTCTAACCTTTAACTTTCTAGAATAAAAGAATCCTTTCCAGCATTTTGTTAGTTTCACCCACACTGCACTGCTCTCCTCCTAATACCAAAAGTAGGGCCCAAGTATTAATATTTGGCAGTGTGATGCTTTAGGTATACTGGCACATGCAACAACTCTTTCCTTTCTTTTCTATTCTGCAACTCACACACTTGGTATTTTCCGCTACTGTGAAAAATGCCCCCCTCCCCCCCCCCCGCAAGCTGCCTCTAAGTACCAGACATTGCTCACAACACAGCATCTGCTTTCTTCTCTTAGTGCCTTTTGAAAGTGTTGTTCTGCTCTCTTGAAAGGCCTCTCCCCACTGTTCACTGGGGGACTCCTGCTGAGATAGGGAGAGCTCACTCTCAGCAGTTGCTCCCTCCTTCATCTCTGCCCCATAGAATGCTACACATGCTTCAATCATACAAACGACCTATTCTGTAGTGTAATGGCTTTGTCTTTCCCTACCAGTGTGTGGGGACTCTCACAGTAGAGATCTTGTTTAACTAATCTCTCTATCAACTGTGTCTGGCACATAGTAGGGACAACATTATTGTTTGTTAAAAGAGCAAATGTGTGGCTTGCTTGAATTCTAGCAGGTTAGCTATGTGACTCGAAATTTTTGACAGTTACTGAAAGATCACTACATGGCAATATTGAAATAAAATTCTAGGTGTAACTCTTATGTACCCCAAACTGAGCTGACTTGTGTGGGCAGATTAAACAGCGTTGTCCGTTCTTGTCTAAACAGCAAACACTAAGAAGGACAGAGTTAGAAACTAACACGTGGACCAGGCAGTATTTTATGAATGTTGATACTAAAAATAACATGGTTTAGGTCCCTTTAAAATGGTTTAATTCCACATTTGCTGGCTTAGTTGAGGTCCATCAGATTCACCAATAAATGGGTGTTTTCTGTTTCTATTTTATCCCTATGGTTATTAGGGTATTAATTTAACACCTAAAGAGAAAGGGTTCTCATAAAACTTTTGGAAAGAGGAGTGATGGTAATTTGGCAACTAATGTGTTTGAAGTTTTGAAGAAACTTATCCTTATAGATATAAACTTAATATAATTGAAGTTGCCATAATTGTTAAAGAACCCGCAAATCTGATGATTCATTAATTTTTGACACATTTGGTGTCATGTTCTAAGAAAATAAATTGTTAAATAAAGTTACATAATACAACTGAAAAAACCAATGACACATTTGTAGGCATTGAAAGTGGACATGTGTGTCCCGAGAGGGAGTTGGTAAAAGCTGAAAAGTTCCTGGAAACTTGGGGTTCTGGGTAGTTTGCTCTTTGGGTCTCAGTTTTCTCATCTGAGATTGCCTAGACAGTACAAATCCAAATACCAATGAAAAGGAAGGTGTTCAGACATTTGTGCAAATTTCATTAGCTGTGAGGATGATTGCTGGAACCTGTTGCATCCAATTGTGGCTATCTGAACAACATAAAGAGCCCAGTTTATTTTATGCAGCTATTTAGAGAGAGATGTTATTGGTATCTTTCCATTAATTGTCCTTAAATTGGCGAGAGCCAGTTAGAGATTGACTAGAGGTTTGGGGAGGATGTAGGAAGCACATTGTTGAGGGTGCCTCATTATCCTGAAATGAGTGGACTGGGCATTTTGCCCACTGATCTGATGAAGCTCACTGGGGACTACTTAGCTTCATGTATCTCACTCAGTGGGACCCACCCCAAAACTTCCTACACCTTCATTGAGGACTGTGTCTCAGGGCATTTACAATCCATAAAAACAACTAACAGTGTCACACTGTAAAAGAGACATAGGAGCCACACAGAAGAATGGCACAGAATAGAGAATCCAGAAATAAATCTAAGCATTTACAGTCAATTCATTTTCTTTTTTTAGAAAACTTTTATTTTAGGTTCAGGGGTACATGTGCAGGTTTGTTATATAGGTAAACTGCATGTAATGGGGGTTGGATTTACAGATTATTTCATCATTCAGGTAATAAGCATAGTATCTTGTAGGTATTTATTTCTAATCCTCTCCCTCTTCCCACCCTCCACCCTGAAATAGGCCCAGTTGTCTGTTGTTCCTTTCGTCGTGTCCATTGTTCTCATTGTTTAGCTCCCACTAAAAATATGCAGTATTTATGTTCTCACTCATAAGTGGGAGTTGAACAATGAGAACACATGGGCACAGGGAGGGGAACACACACACCAGGGCCTGATGGGGGCTGGAGCGCTAGGGGAGGGAACCTAGAGGACGGGTCAATATGCGCAGCAAATCACCAAGGCACACATATACCTATGTAACAAACCTGCATGTTCTGCACGTGTATACCAGAACTTCAAGTAAAATTTTAAAAAATAATGCAGTTTTTGGTTTTCTGTTCCTGCATTACTTTGCTTAGGATAATGGCCTCCAGCTCTGCCCATGCTGTTGCAAACCACATAATTTCACTCATTTTTATGGCTGCATAGTATTCCATGGTGTAAATACACCATATTTTCTTTACCCAGTCTTCCATGGATGGGGATTTAGGTTGATTCCATGTATTTGCTATTGTCAATAGTGCTGCAACGAACATACACGTGCATATGTCTCTATGGTGGAATGATTTATATTCCTTTGGGTATATACCCAAAAATGGGATTGTTGGGCCGAATAGTAATTCTGTTTTAAGTTCTTTGAGGATTTGCCACATTACTATCCACAATGGCTGAACTAATTTACACTCCCACCAGCAGTGTACAAGTGTCCCTTTTCTCTGTGACCTTGCCAACAAATGTGGAATTAAACATTTTTAAATTGAATGAAGCCACTTTATTGTTAGCAACAACACTCAATTCTGTGTTTCATGAAACATTTGCCCTGCCAGACAAAGCTATCCTCTGGTCAAACACATTTGGGAATCCTTAGGCAAGACAAAGCTAAACAGAACTCCTTCTCTGAGCCTACATTATGTGAATGTGCACAGTGATGCTCCAGGGAAGGGATATGACAGAAGATGCCAAAACTTCTTGGTGCTGGAGCCTTTTATTCTCAAGGAGACAATCCCACAAAACTTGTTTGGCAGAACACAAATCAGATTCCACTGCCTTATCATTCAGAATGGTGACTTAACTGACTGACATTCTGCATGTCTGTGATGTGCATGTATACAAGAACATCACAAGAGATATGGACTCCAAATGCAAAATTACCTTTGGTCCTAGGGGGCCATTTCAAAGGCTTTACCCAGTGTCTTTGGAGCCACACTTATTTTCTACTTAAGATATCTTTTTTAAACTCTAATGATGTGGCTTCTTGTCCTTTATTCCACAAATGTAAAAGGTGAAAATGGTGGGGAAAGGCATTATGTGTGTGTGCACGTGTGTGTGTGGAGTTAAATACAGATGCATTATACACACACACACACACACACACATATATATAATTTATGTGCATGCATGAATCTACATTGAACTAACAGGGCTAATATTGTTCTAAAATGAGTATAATCATAAAACAGACTTCCAGGCTTTGGCTTTTTTAAAGAAGTGGAATGTCCATATAAATAATCTAGCCGAGGCCTATAACAAGGAGGTGACGCATGCAATTTCATACTACAAACTAATATCAGATTCAAGACTAGAACCCAGGTCTATCAACCCTTTGTGTTTAATAATTAGGGGACTGATTGATAATTCACATTCAGTACCAAGTGAAGAGCTCTTTAATGCCATTTGACTCTACCATGTGAATCTCTTCCATCTGGGTGAGCTCTGAGGGCCCTAAGCTACCATTTCTACTCAGCCTTGGTTTCCAACCTGGTCTTTCACTGCCTGCATCCCATCAGGCATCCTGGGCTCCTTGCTTTCCCTTGCCATACCTCAGCACCAGTGTCGCAAACCGGCAGCCCTTAAAATCCTGGTGCAAACGTTTTCTCTTCCCCCATTGTCCTTTCCATCTTTGACAGTGTTAACTAGAAGCATTTTTTGTTCTTAAAGCCTCCCTGTACTTTATCTGTTCCCCACTTAACAAACATTTCTCTCCCTATATATCTTGTATTTAATTTTTTACAAACCGATTTTATCTTCTCTGCTGGACTCTAAACTCCTCAAGGGTAGGACCTGTGTCAGATTTACTTTTAATTCCCTCAGCACCTATCACAGTTCCCAGAATGTTGTAGAACCTAAATAAATATTCATCAGATGAATAAATGAATAATGTGCAAATATCATAGTCAGGAGAATTTTTGTGGCTATTTGTCATTTTCACTAATGAAAGCACCATATCTATGATGAATCAGGTCCTAAAAAAACAGTAATTTCCTAAGCAGAGTGGATTCTGATCCTGAATTGTGAAAGACAACCATCACATTGTTTAATGTTGTTAAAGTGTAAAAGCAGGGAAGAATTTTATGCTTGACAACAGTGTGTGTATGCTCTCTCTCTCTGTTTCTTTCTCTCTCTCTTTTGGTAACAGATGTCAACCTTGGTTAGATTCAACTCAACTTATTAGTGCATGGCTTTTAGCCAAAAGCAATTCACATTTTCAGAAATGTACTATCACATATGTCTTAATAACAGAAATGTGTTTTTGAAAAAAACGTATGTGATAAGTCACATATGGTGGAAGAAATCTGTACATCTCACAGGCCTTGCTGTCACAATGAAATCTTGGAGATGACTGCTGCAGAGCATTAAAATACAAGTGAAAGTCTTTCTGACACATTAAAGAGCCATAATTTGAACATACTAATCAAGCTCTGATAACAGTATGGTTCCAATATAGTGAGAAATAGACCAGGTTTCTCTTGTCCTGATCAGTGATCTTAAGAACACTCATGTTTGAGTCTTACCCTCAGAGATAATATTTAATGTTTCAAGGAAATGGCATTAGTGTATCCAGGTACATTATGTGCTTACATTCACTAGGCATATGTTTAATTTCTTTTTTATATGGAGCATAATTACTGTATATCACAGTTTCCCTATGGCAATGAAAGAAGCAGCTTACAGCCATGAAAATATTAAAAATAAATTGAAAGAGTGGTTAAGAAATAGGGGGAAGGAGGCAAAACTTTTAGAAACTTATTAGCCATGCACTAATAAGTTTATTTACCATCACCATAACTGAAAGCTAATTTAGCCTTAGTTAGATGTGGAAGTGACAGAATTTTAGAAAATTAATATGCCCTTTGCAATAAATCCATCCACATACAATTTGGAAGACTAGCAGTATGCTCTAGATATGTGTTCTATGCGTTCATTTGTTTCTGAGGCATCAATGCCCTGTCAATGGATCTCATATCCGTATGATTTTCAAAGGTAGTGAGTGAAGAGCGAATCTGTTTGCTCTGAATGAGAATTAAGTGGCACATCAACCCTAGAAAGTCCTAAACACACAATAAGGGCTCAGTAAAACTAATTGTTTGAAAGGACAAAGGAGAAAGGATTGATAGTTTAACCTTCAGCATCACAAAAAAGCTTAATGCTTTTTTCTACCTCACCAACTAGAGCAGGAGTCCACAAACTTTCTATAAGGGGCCAGATGGTAAAAGTGTACAGCTTTATAGGCTGCATACATTTTATGTCACAACTACTCAAGTCTGCCATTGTAGCACAAAAGCAGCCACAGACAATATGGAAATGAATGAGTGTGGCTGTGTTCCAATAAAACTTTATTTATGCTTACTGAAATTTGAATTTCATATAATTTTCACATGTCAAAAAACGTTCTTCTTTTGATTTTTTTCAACCATTTGCCAAACTCTACACCAAAGGGCTATATGAAACCACACACATGTTCATATTTACCAATTTGTGTTCATACTTGAGTTGTAAATGATGCCGCTGGGCCTCTGTTTTCCAGTAAAACTGTACACAATTTTCATTGTATGCTCAAAAAGACAATCAAATGTTATTTCTTGTTATGAGATCAAACAAGGAACTGGTCAGAAACAAAACAGCTAGAAAGAACCAGAGCAATGGAGGAACATTTTTACATGTGGCGTGAGTCAAGAATAACAGGAACTGTGTTGTAGGAAGTCAGGGACCCCGAATGGAGGGACTGGCTGAAGCCATGGCAGACGAATATAAATTGTGAAGATTTCATGGACATTTATTCGTTCCCCAAGTTAATACTTTTATAATTTCTTACGCCTGTCTTTACTGCAATCTCTGAACATAAATTGTGAAGATTTCATGGACACTTATCACTTCCCCAATCAATACCCTTGTGATTTCCTATGCCTGTCTTTACTTTAATCTCTTAATCCCATCATCTTCGAAAGCTGAGGAGGATGTATGTCGTGTCAGGACCCTGTGATGATTTCGTTAACTGCACAAATTGTTTGTAGAGCATGTGTGTTTGAACAATATGAAATCTGGGCACCTTGAAAAAAGAACAGGATAACAGCAATGTTCAGGGAACAAGAGAGATGACCTTAAACTCTGACCGCTGGTGAGCCAGGCGGAACAGAGCCATATTTCTCTTCTTTCAAAAGCAAGTGGGAGAAATATCACTGAATTCTTTTTGTCAGCAAGTAACATCCCTGAGAAAGAGAATGCGTCCCTGAGAGGAGGCCTCTGAAATGGCTGCTTTGGGGGCGGCTGTCTTTTCCACACCCTATTCGTACACTCCCTCCCCTTTTGAAAATCACTAATAAAAACTTGCTGGTTTTGCAGCTTGGGGGTCATCACGGAACCTGCTGACATGTGATGTCTCCCCCAGACACCCAGCTTTAAAATTTCTCTCTTTTGTACTCTGTCCCTTTATTTCTCAGACCGGCTGACACTTGGGGAAAATAGAAAAGAACCTACATGAAATATCAGGGGTGAATTTCACCCGATAGGACTGGACCACTTGGTTAGTTACAATACACATGTCCTTTTAACATGACAGTGACACTCTACTAGAAGAGAGCCACCAGCCTTGTCAAGCCTGCAGGCTAGGTTCCTGGAAGAAACCTATTTTCCTGGAAGAATCCCTGTTTTCTGGGATATGTCCAATTTGTTTACTTATTCATTCAGAAAACATGTATTGAATCTTTACTCTATTTGGGGTTCCAGTGCATTGTGTATAACTGAAGTTCTCTAGTGTTACTGGGGGGGGGGGTCTTTGTTCTTCGAGCTTCCAAGATGGTGGTGGCCACTCCCAAGATGGGGCGGGACTTTTGTTCTCTGATCTTGGGATTCCAATGAATGGAACCTTGGGCCATGTGGTGAGTGTTATAGCTCTATTAGAAGCTGTGGGTCATGGAAGAGAACCGTGGAACCCAGCGACCAGTGTTCAGCCTGATTAGGACAAACCCAGGCACTTAGCTGTGCAGGAACAATGGCAAGCCTTTAGCCCGATCGGGAGTGGCAATGGGCGCCTCACTGGATCAGGATTGCAGCGGACACCCTGCCAGATCCGGAGGGGTGGAAGTCAAGGGCAGGTCTGCAATGGTGGCATTCAGCAGTGGTGGACGGCGAGCAAAAGCTCAGCTCGAGCCGGAACAAACACGGACCAGAAGAGTGTGCAGTTGCAAGATTTAATAGAGTGAAAACAGAGCTCCCATACAATGGGAGGGGACCCAAAGAGGGTTACCTGATCTCGCTCAAATGCCTGGGTTTATATTCCGATCATTGTCCCTCTCCCTGTGCTCTCAGGCGATAGATGATTTGATTATTTCTTTACCTCCTGTTTTTAGCCTAATTGGTATTTTAGTGAACTCTCTTTACTATCTGATTGGTCAGGTGTGAGCTGAGTTACAAGCCCCGTGTTTAAAGGAGGGTGTGGTCACCTTCCCCAGCTAGGCTTAGGAATTGCTAGTCGGCCTGGGAAATCCAGCTAGTCCTGTCTCTCAGTCCCCCTCTCAATGGGAAAACCCAAGTGCTGTTGGGGAGGTTGGCCAACGACTGCTCTAACTGCTTCCTGCTGAATTGGGGGCATAGTAGGGTTGTGCAGTTGAGATTTCCTCAGGAGGGATGCCTTTGATGTCATCAGAAATGGCAAAAGGACCATTATATATAAAACTTTCTAAAAACTTTGACTCTGTTCTCCTGTCAGGCGGAGCAACGGAACCCTGCTGTGGAGTTTTTGTTTCTGAGCTGAGGTCTTGAGGAAGTCTCCTTCTTCAAGTGCTGAGTTTGGTATCATGAACACAAACTCATCCTGAGAACAGTATCTTATTTAATTAGAAGACAATTCTAAACACCTACCAGTTGGTTATGACTTAGGTTTATTACTAAGCGGATTTTCAAATATATTTAAAGCACAAAGCTCAATAATCCTTTGACTCTTCTAGTTTCCGTTCCTTCTTTTTATAACATTCCTCAAAACACTAGACAGCAGATAGAGTCTGCACTGTGAATTAATAAGAACTCATAAAAATACAATTACTGTAGGGTCAAATGCTCACAAGGAGCAAAGAGAAAACAGGTCCTGCTTCTAGGCCATTAGAATAGAATTAAATGCAACCCCAAACACTGCCAATGGGCTATTCTATGCATGCAAAAATGCAGCTTGGGAATCACTTCCTATTGGGAGTGCTGGAGCTTGGAGACATTTGCCATTGAGGGCCTCGATTTACATTCCTCCAGCCCTAGCCCCACTCCTTGTGACCTGGGGCACACATCTGCATGCAGGCGGACTGGAGGAAGGAGTGAAGTTGAACTGCAGGAAAGAAGTTCACTAATCGCCCACCCAGGGACAAAAGCCCTGACCCTGGCCTCATTAGCACCATCCTCTAATTCTCCGAGCTTGCCAGCCACAGGCTCACAGTGGAGGGGCCTTTAGGGCATTCAGACGGAAAAGAAATCAGGCTGCAGAGAAGATTTCAACCCCCAACTGCACGACCTGACAAAACCTCAGCTACTACAAATACTTCCATAAGACTACAACATAATGTATCTCCAGACTATGGATGCCTCTCTAGATGTTACAGAGCCTGATAGGGAATATTCTTTGGCCTAAGAAAAATGAAACTTAAAAGCAAAGTACACAACGCCTTTTGGAAAAACGTACTAGGGCTTGGATTTAATGGTATGCTAAATGCTACCCTGGTGTCGTGGAAATTTAGTTATTTTATTATACAAAACATAAGCCGGCTTCTTGTCACTGGCATTAGCTGATCCATTCTCCCAGAAACTTAAAAATCTATGTACTCTCCATTTCTGTATTTGGTACCAACTATAATGGAAGTCAGCCGAAATAAATTAACACATAGTTCCTCGAGATGTGATATTACCAGACCTATAATAACCCAGCAAATAGAGAAAGTCCTCCCTCAGCCACAGAGCTGGCAGGACTAGCATGCATTGTAACACTGCAATCAGATGTTACAAACCCAAATGACAAGACAGCCATCCTTCTTAATTTGAAAGTCTCCCTTCTGGAAGAGACAGGATGTCTAAGATGTACTATATTTAAAAGAGGTCTGTGTAGCTTGTTTATGATTTAAGAGTATCTCATAAACTGCCTTGGGAATTGCTTTCTGTTAGCTAAAACATAAAGAAAAGCCTTTAGTTAAGTATATTTTATGAGCTTTTCATTAACAGAGTATTGAGGCCTTGATGCCAAGGTGCCAAACCTCCCCACGTGGCTGGAAATCACTTGGCACACTTTCAGTCATTTATGTCTCTGTCATAGGTCCAAGGTTTGCAATTAAAAATGTAATCTTTTTAGCATGTGCAAAACCCAAAGGCTTGAAGTACTATGTATTGAATATGATTATAATAGTATTTGGCAGCTATTCATGGATTGCACATATTAATTTACGTAAACTGGGTACAACTTGGGGCATTTCTTCATCAGGAACACCGGGAAAAATATAAGCTGGTCCCTGCTCATTGGAGGATTTTTTTGGCTTGTTTTGTTTTTGTCTTTAAATTGTCGTGAATAGAGATTAACTCGAAATCCAAGGTCTCTTTTATGACCTTATTTTTTCACATGCATCGAGTCCATTAAAATTAACATTTGCAACTAATAAAAATAATAACTTACTTCACAGGATTATTCCTAGGTTTTGCCTTTTCAACAGCCTGTAAACAGAAGAAAAAATGCAATTAGACAATATTAGCAGGCATAATCATTGCAACTAGCTACCAAAACAATAAGCAATATAAAATGCTCTTCAGAAACATAAGGAGCTAACCGAAACAGGGTGCTGTAGATAAGCAGACTGGAGACTCAGAAAGCAATTTTCTTCTCCTGGGAAACATGGTTACCTATCCAAGTGCAGCTTTCCAGTACAGGTGGGCATTGTGAGGACTGCCTAGAAAGTTCATCACGGACCATAAAAGTGGACTTCTGGGTGCACAACTAGGGTCCCTCTCTTCCCACCTTTCACTCTAATCTTAACCTGTTTGGACCTGATTGGGTTGTAATGACAGGTTGGGGAAACAGATACAGACAGAATGGTCGTGGGCATGTCCTGCATTTTTAGATTTGTGGTAGGGAACTGCTCACCCTAGCACTACTACTGACACCTGGCCATACTTCCACCATGATAGAAAGTCGAGTGTCCATTTCTAAAATCATGTTTATTAGCTGACACCACAGAAGGGCAAGGAATGACTGAATACTCAGATCAATTTCCTCCTGTGGAACCTTGAAGAAAATATACACCAAATCATAGAAATGAGGAAATCTCTGGGCCTCTTGGCCTGCATTGCCTTAGACATGGAGCCTGGTTCCAGTTTACTGCTGAACCCATTGATCTGTGTACAGTCCATTTATCATTCATGAAAAGAGCTAGTGATCTTCACAGTATATTAGAAGAAACAACTCAGATCATCTGTCAACAGCCCTCTTATTTCTGTTTCCTTCTCCACAGGGATTTCAGCTCCTTCGATTCTTCTGGAATTAAAATGTTGCTAAGCAACACAGCTGGGGGTGCTGATGGCAGAATGGCTACAGTCTATCAAACTGTTTAAGCACCTGGAGGGTTTTAGTGATGATTTTTTTTCATATTTCTGTAGCATAATTATGTAATCAGAACCAAACTTGTACTCCCATAGACTTTTTCAGGCTATAGACATTATGTTTGATAAAAAGAGCATTGAAGCAGCCATTTGACAACCTCAGGGTTGTTCAGGTCCTTTAAAAAAGTATCTGTTTGGGGACCTTTATATTTGTGAATCTTGGAGGTGGGTAAGGGCTACAGAGAAGAGAATACTGCTGTAAATTAGAATACAGAGGCAACCACTTTTAGCAGAGACAACATATAATCTAACTCTGAACTTGACATTCTGGGTGACAAGTGATATTCAACATACTGAAGACCTCTATGCCTAACAACTGAACAAAACACTTCCAAAGTTTAGATGTTAGTGCTGGAAATCCATGCTTCCATTTATTAAGTCTCAGGTTCTGTTTCTAGATAAATAACCATTAATATTTGGGCACTTTCTTTGGCTTGGTAGGCAAAAATCATTTTCTCACCATCTGTGCCTGAGGTTGAATTTTGGCAAGTGCTAGAATAGGAAAAAAGCTAAGGAATGAGGTAAGAGGTGAAAATGAGAAAACAAGAAATACGTGTCTGGCTGGCCCAACTCATGTGTCACATGTATCTTGGATATGAAAACTTGTCCATTTGCAGTCCATGTACAGAGGATGCGAACCTCACTCATCCTGCAGATTCTCCCAAGTCAGAAGAACAAAGGGAGAAGCAGTGCTGGCAGGAAGTGGGGACTGCCATGCACCTTTCCTACAGCAGCAGGACCCAGTCTGCACATACATGCACACTCACATCTGCCTTTGTTTTAAAAAACCCTTTTCTCTCCCAAGCCTGGCTGGTTTGCAATAAGATATAGTAGTAGGCTGAAGACATGTCACTGTGGAAATCACGTGAATCCACTTTTTTCAATCCCTTAGAATCCAGGTAAGTCTGTTCTAGAAGACTTAGGTTATCACAAAGTAATGGGTGCTGTGTTCAAGTGGTTTCCTTTTAAAGCATGCTGGATGTGATAGGATGAGCTTGCCACTGGCAGGAGACAGGAAGAGGGAAACATCAAAGTGACATTGCTTATCCTCCCTTTGATTCGGAGGCACGTTTTTTGAAAATACCCTCTCTGCCCTATGCTTTAGAACTGTCAATTAGACCCCGTTATTTTTCTCTGATCAGGAGGAACATGATCATATTTGAGGCCAGTTTCTTTGAAACATACATCTTTTTATAGAGCCAACATAGGAAAATAACTTCCTTCAAATTATTTTTTCTGGGTTGCCTGGCTATTGATTGAAAATGTCTATGCTGAGAGGTTCTCTTTTCTTTGGAAATTAACTTGTGATCATTCTGATGTCCCAACAGCTCTAGTCAGATGTCCTCATGTCATCCTCTTGTGTGCTCATCACCTTGAATCTCTCAAGTAAATGATGGCAAGTAAATGATGGCAGAGAACCTTGCCATATGAGAAAAAGCTCGCAATGTGTTACTTTGCTTTCACTGTAATTTGATGTTGTTTTAGGCATGCTATGAGGAATTATTACATGAAGAGACTTTGAGGAAAAAATTTTAAGTGAATTATTTATGTACAAATGATACATGAATTATTCTACAAGATACACAAAGAGAGAATTTCTCTTTTGAAATGATGGGACATAAGAAGACAATCCCAAGTTCCAGATACACATGCCAGAATGTAAGACACACTGCAAAAGGAGGAAAATTAAAAGGAATTGACATAGCACAATTCACCAAACATCAAGACAGTTACATATTGGGATTGCAGCTAATTTTAAGTTTAAAAACATACATTAAAGTAATTTAAACTGATTGGAAAATGGAGGCTGGAGAGTTAACAGTTATGCTGCTTTAATTTATAACGTCTACATGCTTTTAAAAACCTATATTCTCCTTATTTTGTGCCATGGTTCCCTATCATGATACTTATCTCACAATTGAGGAAGCTCTAGTATAAGAAAAAAGCAATAAAAGAAATTAAAATGTTAGAGAATGTACTCCAGTATGGTGTGATGAGAGGTAATAGACTAGAGTGGAGAGAGTGCTGTGCCAGAAATGTTAAAAACCTAGGTTCTAGTCCCAGATTTGCCACTTACCCTATTGGCAAGTCCTAAACACCTCTGAGCATCAGTTTCTTCATTTTAAAAATGAAGATAATAATTCCTGCATTTTCTACAGCAAGGGTGGTTGTGAGTAGCCAACACTGACAACAGTGCTCTGGAAGCTGCAACATGATATGTAAATGCAGTGCACCTTGATTGTGACTGCTTTCTACACAGGTGTTCATGCGTAGATTTTTACAGCCAGATAGTTTATG
This sequence comes from Hylobates moloch, assembly GCF_009828535.3. Lineage (NCBI taxonomy): Eukaryota > Metazoa > Chordata > Mammalia > Primates > Hylobatidae > Hylobates > Hylobates moloch. The sequence goes on from NW_026652282.1 coordinate 128,163,119, forward strand.
GGCTTACTGAGTAGAGGCCACGTTGTGGTATGAAACCTACGTAGTTATTCCAATGAGGATTATAGGAACCACTATCTTCTACTCTCCATATCAGTAGTGGTTCTGGAGTGAATAGAATGCTTCTGTCTGGAAAGTGCTATTCACAGAAGACTTTGATATGTTTAGATTCTACAGATCTCTCCTTCTCTCTATTTGTCTTTCTCTCTTTTCTCTCTCTTTCTCTGTGTTTCCAAGGAAGCCTAGGATGATTCCATATTTTCCAGTTTATCTCTCCTTTAGTAGCCCCTCCTTCCACACTTCACTCCATCAGAGGGCTCTTTACTTTTTTATTAACATTGGACTCTGAGGATGGGGAAGCCCTGAAGCTCCTCTTCTACATGGGCCACCTCTGTCATGGAGTATCTTGAGAAATTAAATGCAAGGAAGAAGGAACTTCTCTGATTCCAAGGAGCATTTCTGAGGTGACTTCTCTCTCATTATCAGCAAATTTATTTATATTTATTTAAATATAAATTAAATGTATTTATACATGTCTATTGGACTAGAAATATATATTTATAGAAAATGTAGAGAATCTTTTGGGGGTTGTAAGAAGCATGCTCTGAACAGTCAGACTTATGACATCATCCCCCTCCTTTTACAGAAAACAAATCTAATGCAATATGTTTCCTGTATGTTGAGACTGTCAAAGTGAACATTTGGACGGCCTAGAGATATTGTGGCAGTGGACTCAGGTATTAGTTTTTTCCATAATCAATAATAATACTGTCAGTTAAGCATAAAATGTGATTTTATTAGTATTGCTCTATATGCCTTTTACATTTCCATGTCATATGCATTTTCCTTTCATTCTACTAGCAGATACATCCAAACTGGGTTTTTACATTTCTTAATCAAAAGGGAAAAGCCAATCATTCAGATAATTTCAAATAACTGGGTATTCAACAACATGGAAAAAGACAGAAAAACAATTAATTGCATTGGTTTTGTGTTTCTTTGTTTTGTTTTGGATTTAATTTTTTTTCACATGATTGTTCTGTGAGGCACAGCTATACCCTAACCTAGCAGCATGTATTGGTAAATTGCATCGATTGCCTAAGTTCAGAAGAGAAACTCTTCTATTAACAAATGAACTCATCATTAGGGTATTCAGATGGCGTAAAATCAATACCGACAGAATTGGCTAAAACAATTGAAGAGGCATATACTGACAGCACTTGCTTAAATATAAAAATGAATCGCTTAATTACAGCATTTAAATAGATTTCACTGGAATGAGTAAAATGGCAAAAGACAATGTATCCTGTAGGCTAAACCCCAGCTGGCATTAAGTACACACAGCCAAGGGTGGCAGATTAAGAGGACAAAATGTCACTCAACATTTTGCAACACCTGGATGCCTGAATTTCTGACTTGTCATACAGGGATTATAATATTTAGGAAAACACTAACCATTATTATGGATGCCTGAAAACGTGCATGGAAACATCCTGTATTTGAACCTTGAACCTCTAGGAAGCAAAAACATGTTACCTATCTTTAGATCACTGGGCTTTCCACATTTTAACTTTATTCATTCTTTTCTAATAATCAATGAAATAGGTCTTTGCTATACATAACAGGGGCAGGAATATACTTTTGACAGGCAGAGGTTGGGGAAAATTTGTTCTCAGTGGATAGAACTATGTCTTGCACTTAACAGTCACTTACACATTGATGAGATAAATGAATCAAGAATGACTAGGCAAACTCATAGGCCTGGACATTATGCTCTGGGCATGAAAATGTGCCAGAGGACACTAAACTCTGTATGGAGGGAAAAAATAAGCCTCTGGAGGAAGAGCTGAGCTCCAGGCTGATGTGCATCTAAATTCATCCTGCAACTGAATGTAAGGCTCTTGTTTACACTCCAAAGAGGAGGGAGTCTGGAGCAGCATTCACAGGGTGAATTTCCCATTCCACTTTCTGGAAGAAGGCTTGTAGCTACCTGTGCCTTCCTCACTCTTCCTGCAACTACTGCTAACTTGATTTGTATTGCCTCTCACCAGAACTATGGCCACTGCCACCTCACTTCTCTACTGGTCTCCCTATTCTAAATCTATTTTATGTTCTACTTCAAGATGAATCTTCCTAAGGCTCCACTTTGATCACATTGCTCTCATTGTCATAATCCTTCATGGCTTCCCATTGCTCATTGAGTAAATATCAATTTCACTCACACTGCCATTCAAGAACCTGCCACAGCCAGTTGAATAGCCACTGAATAGCAGGTATTACTTGTACCTGCATGTGCATTTCACTACCATGGCAGCCAGAGTCTTGTGAGCATCCAGCCCAAAGATGATGTGATAACAGCATTCAGAAGTGCCTGCATTCCATAAAGACTTGCTCCCTTCAATCTGGCTATGTCGCTGGATAGAAAATCCTTTAGCAAGATCCATTTGTCAGTTGGAAATTTCGTTTATAACTAAGGTTTGGTTTATTGTAACTTCATGAAAAATGTACTGTCTTTGGTGAAGAAGCATGTTTCACCCACAAAGTCATCTGTTGACACTAATCATTCTCTAAGTGCAGTAAATATGGAGATGCCAGGCAAGCACTTCAGTATTGCTTTGAGGTGTTTATTTTTCCCCAGTCAGGAGGCCCAATGTAAGTGGCACTTGGTCACTCTGTTCCCCTGGGATTTGTGGGTTTGAAAATTCAATTTTCTTTCCCCTAACCAATCTGAGCCCTCTTGCCCCTGATGCTAAGGGGGCACACTTCACAAAATGACATGTATCTTTTAGTGAGAGACAATCAATGCCTAATAGAGGTTTTCTCCCTATCATGCATAACCAGAAGAAATGGGAAGTGTACTATTAGTACATAGTAGGTACTCAATTACGTATTCAAAAACCTAATTGGCAGGAAATACTGATAAAATATCTTTATCATTAACCTACTAGTGTGATAAGGCTTCTTATCCCTTTGAAACACATTATACTCTGGGTGATGAGACTACATTTTTATTTATACACTAAATACTAACTGACTGCTTTGTATCTCAGTTTTCTTATTGAGAAAATTAGAAAGCTGGAGTAAAAACTCTCTATGGTCATTTTAAGGTCTGGTATTCCATATTTTAATACACACACAGGAGTATTTCACATATATCTAAAAGGATTATATACATATGGATATATATAAATACATGTATTTATATATATATACGCATATGGAGATATATTATATATATGAAGTGGACTAAGGCTTCATATTTAGCCCTGAATCATATATATGTGTGATTGAATATTGAGTGAAGGACTTTGCAAGAATGGTGTTTGCCCTTTATTATATAAAGTCTGTAGCATACAATGGAGAATGTAGGGTTCAAGGGAAGGAATTTTAAGCATAAATTGGATAGAGTCAGACTTGATTTGGGAAGATAAATGTGGATACAATAAGGAAGATGGACACAATGAGGGAGAAACAGGAAGCTAGGGAGTTACTTTCTCGTTAATCAGGAGAAGTAATGAACACAAGAACATGGCCGATCAAACCAGAATGTCTCTTGGACCACAGACAGCATTACTATTTCTGTGCTAACAACTCAAAATAGTCTGAACTAGGAGGCAAAAAATATCAACTAATTGTCTAATGTACTGAATTTTCCCTCAGTCTATTTCTAACCATAGTCAGGAAAACCAGGCTCTGTAGCATGTCCTGGTAGTATTATCAGGTCTACCCTATCATCATTCAGGAAGGGAGCCTCTCAGGAAACACTACTTCTGCTGTGGCTGGAAGGGACAATATAATATGTTTTATCAGAAAAAAAATGTGGAATTTTCTTCACCTTCTGCCAAAGGAGCTGAAACACATGCAAGCCTCTCTCCAAATACTGTATCTGTTCACCATTAGTTATAGACTGAGAAGGAGAATCTTGCTGGGTTGGAAGATAGTTGCTGCCATTATCTGCAGGCATGCACACTGCCAATAAACAGAGTTGTGCCACAGAGTCTAATTTGTCTATTTTAGATGTCTTCTCCTTCATCTTTTGAAGCCTCAATTGTAACAGTTGTGAAACTACATCAGGATTTACACAAATATATTAAAACAGAAAAGTTGCTGAGAACAGTTTCATGGTCACACTGTGAAGACTTAATGGTATAAAATCAATGTTTTCATGGCTCCCGAGGGAAGCTGAATTAACATCATCCCCCAAACAGATTCCTCTCTCTTCAGGATAGTTCCCTTCCCCTCATTTCATGACACATCTGCTCCCCTGAGCTAAGGAGTTGTATCTAGCACGGTGCTTCTCTGCAGATGCAGTAAAGAGGAATAAAGACTTAATAAGACTTAATGACCCTCGAGTCCATGTTTATGCCCAGAGGATTCTGAAGGCTAGGCTCGGGGATTCTGGGACATGCCTGGTCATAGGGATGCTCTCACTCACTATAAAGTTTTCTCCATGTTACCAGGCAGGCTCGTGGCTCAGAGGCTTGAAGGTGAACCTAATCACTATCTTTAAGAACCTGAGCTCATGCTGTGATTCTGCTCCAAGTGAGGGCTGGGAGAAGAAATACTAGAGAGGTAAGAATGGTTGGGCAGGAGAGGTGAGAAGATACAGAGGGGAGAAGAAGAGGGCAAATGAGGCTATAAGAGGCCAGGTTCTTCCACTTTTCTGAGGAATTATCACAAGTACCACTGCACTACTGTCTTCACAGAGGAACACAACAGAGCATACGGGATTGGAACAGACATCCAGAGGTGAGGGCAGTGGTGTGCCAGTCAGTAATGCACAGAATTCCTATTTGTCTCGGTATCTCTGTAATCTCTGTATCTCTCTCTCTCTCCCCCCTCCCCCTCCCTCTCTTACACACACACACACACACTCACTCACAGAGTACACTGTTCACAGCCAGAACATCACAAATACAGTCATATAGTAGCACGGCCATACTCGTTGTCAATAAGACAAAAGGATGTTATTGCAGACTTCATTTATATGTGGGTGTTTAAGGTGGTGGGTGGGTGTCACTTACGTCAACATTCAAATAAAATTACATGGTTATTAACACATTTGGTCTGTACACTTTTATTCTCTCTTTCCCTCATTGTCTGTGTGAATTTAATGTTGCCAATTGTAACTTGGTTCCCTGTATCCCTACAATAAAAACATAGCCATTTTTATTGTAAGCACAATACCCCTGCTAGCAAAATACAGGGGTAGAGGAAGAAGCGGGAAAAGCCCTGTGGGCTTGCTGGGCCCCCAGTAAGCAATTTCAGCTTTGCCTCACAGAGGTCCTTTAGGAGGGCTGCCAGGGGCACTCAGAAAAGGCTACAGGGAGAAGGAAACCTCCAGCTGACCTTTGTAACAATTTGAACCCATTGAGAAATCTCCTGGCCAGAACTTGGGGAAGGGCATGAATCCGGACTGCAGACTCCACAGGAGGGGGAAGAACTAAAGCCCTACTTTTTTGCAGCAATGTTGCCAGAAATGACAGGATTTTATACTCTTTTATGGCTAAATAGTAATCAATTTTGTATATATGTGTGTATATATATATATCTCTCTCACATTTTAACCATTTATCTGTTGATGAACATTTAGATTGATTCCATATCTTAGCTATTGTGACTTGTGCAGCAGTAGACATAGTGGTGCAAGTATTCCTTTAATATATTGATTTTCTTTACTTTGGAAAACTACCCAGAAGTGAGATTGTTGGATCATATAGTAGTTCTATTTTTAGTTTTTTGAGAAACACATACATATATATGATTCAGGGTTAAATATGAAGTTTGAGTCGACCTCCATTAACAAGAAACTAGCTTTAGCAAGTTTATACGTTTTTAGTAAAATGTTCCAAAGACTCCTATGGAATTTTTGCTGTGTGAAATACGAGTTATGTGGCCCCATACATTTTGGAAAGTTTTGTTTCTTTTTTCTGCCCATCCACCTGTATTTTGAATAGTTAATGTTAGACTGGTTAATCTCAAATTTGGAAACTCTTCTATGCACTTACAATGCTTATGCTCTTTGCTCTTGATAAATAAAGATAAAAGTAAATATAGCTGCTTAAGAAAATATCAATTCAGTTTTCCATGCAGGACAAGGTCCTTGGTGTTTGCAGCCTGCCTGGTGACTTTTTTTAGCAGATGGCAGATATCTGGGGGGGAAGGGGTAGAGTTAAGCATTCTTGAGCCCTAAACCAAAGCCCCAGTAAATTTTTCAAGCCAGAATATAAATTTCAAAATCTTACTTTTTCAAAGTGGCAAAGTGTTTCATTATATGACTTTTGCTTGAGATGTGAATACTGTTCTAGGTATATTCTAGAACCCTGATTAAACTCAAGGCTTGGAAACTACCAGTGAAGTTAGGCACACATGGTGCATTTCCTGGGATTTACTTACGAATGACTCCAGAGTGAAACTTCCAGGCTACAAGAATGGATTAGGACCCTAATTGGGATGATGAAGAGACTTAAGAAAAAGAATGTCTTGGACCAAAGAGGGGGTGGGGCTTGCGTGAAGAAAGGACCAATGATGTCTAGTCACTTCCTCCAGCCCAGAAACGGCAACATGATGAGGACTCTTTTCTCCAGGCACTTCAACTGAAATCTGTACTTACTGGTCCCCAGCTTTCCAGAGGTGGCTGCTCTCTCACTGCCACACTCTTCACAGAACCATATATATGCTGTGTGCTCTTGTGGGTGAAAAGGCTGTGGTCATCCCTGTCATACATGAGCATTATCTATTTTGAAATGACAGATCATATCCATTTTTGTTTCTGTTTGGATCTTGGGGCAAGCAACATACCCTCACCAGTGTCTGACTTAAGGTCATTGTGGAAAAGTGCTAAGCTAAGCAAAAGAGCTATGGGCTTTGCAACTGAAATGCTCATAGTTGGATAATTCACAAAGTTTATTAGACATTAGCCAGTATTTGGTCATTACTGACCATGTGATAAGCACAATACATAAAAACATTACACTTCTATGCATCTCTGTATGCTCAAAGCATTCTATTGTATATAACTTACAAGTCAAAAAAATTGGTACTAAAGGAGAAGACCTAATTGTAACAAAAGAATTCAACACACAGGTTTCTAAACAGTCACAGACTTGTCTCAAGCATATTAAAAACCACATCATACAAGCCCTAAGCAGTTTCTTATTAATCTAGTCTCTGTGCTAATATAGCCAAATGGGAAATACAATCTTGGGAATATGAAGGCCAATGTTATTCTATTAACCTTATATGTTATCCTATTTACTCTCCTGTCTTTAATGAATAAATTAAAATGTCCTCTCATTCTCTAATTGGTGGATAGTTTGAGTATGACAATGTATGGATTTTATTCAGCTACATTCTGTAACCTTAAAGGCCCAAATGCTATCATTCTGTGAGGGATTTCAATGAAAGGCAATGACAGATAAACTGTTTACATTAAAAGACTCTATCAAAGTTATTTTGCACCCAGTTTCATCCTAATCCATCTGCTGTTTCTAGAGCTCTGACAGGCTGACCTCTCTTGCTGTGTGTGTCGTATCGATGTCATTACCGAAGAGGCTTTCCCCAGCCTTTCTGCCGATAACAAAGTCAATAGAAATGCAGAGAAACCTTGGGGAGGTAACAACTTGTTCAGTATGATGAGGGAGAACTGTGGCTTTAAAATAGGACCAATTACAGCAGGGAAGAGTATCTGTTGTCACAAGTAATATATTCTATACAGCACACCAACTTCAAAAGAGCCAGCTGATAGCAGGAGTAAAATTCATTGCATCTTTTTCATTAGCAAACTTAAAATATAAATGCGGGCTTTCAATTTAATGTGGCTACTAGGTTCTGAAAGTTCAGTGTGCATCACAGGTATCAGGAACACATCCCAAAGCTGCCAGAATGTTTGGGTCTTCAGTGGCTATGTAATTATTTCATTTGAAATTCTCAAATAGCAACCAGGCCAGTAAGCTCGCTCAACAAGAACAACAACCATGACCATGACCACCAGCAAACAACAAACAAATCCAAATGGATCAAATATAAGACCTGGATTAAAGAAACTGGATTAAAAGCAACTTTTTTGTGTTAGGTAATCAGTAATCTGAAGATTTAAAAAAAAAAAAAAAACCAAAACTATGAAGGGGAGGGGAAGATCTAAGAAGATTATTGTTTTCTGTAAATGCTCATATGCTTAAGGTGCAACTCTGTTGCTAGTGTCTAGTTGGAAAGTCCATACATCTCCAGTAATTAATATGCTTTCAATTAAGTGAACATTTCACAGAATACCAGGATACTTCTTTGGTAGAAAAAGAAATAAGATGGGGTTAAATAAAACTGGGTACACTGGAGCTACTCACAATCATGTGCCCAGACACAACACATTAGCATGTTTTGTGTTCAAAGAAAATTTTAATGGTTCAGTTCTGTTTTTAAAGCACTAGCATACTACTCCAAGCTTTATGTAGAGTCTTTTAGTGAACCTGGTCACTAATTGAACATTTTCAGTCATATCAAATGTTTTCTGAACTTCTAACTGTGCTAAATGAAGTCATCTAATATTTCAATCTAATTCATATTAATAAGATGTTATTAATGTTATAATGCCCTAAAGGAAGTTTCTAACAAGACCCATCTCTTTTATGTCTTTTAGATTTCTAAAGTCTGCTGCTTCTATTGCCAATGTGAGCTAACTGGGGCATGAGACAGCCATGCCCAGATCTAACTAGGCTTCAGAACCCAGGCATCACAAGCCATCCCGCTACCTGTGGACACCAGACTACATGTTTAGGGCTGTGGAAATCAGACATCATAATATCACTCAATTAAATATTAAGCAGATGTTTGCCTGGCTCTAAGAACATGTGCTGGAGGGAGCTTTGGAGTTTGCCCACCACACATTCTAGAAGCCTTTGGAATAAGTCAAATTGCGGATAGTTTAAAACTTTAAAGACAGCGATTTTAAATAAACGTGTCGATACAATTTCTTTGTTAAAAAAACATTTGAGACTGTTTAGGCTGCTTATATTGAAAGAGAAGCACAAGGTCTATATCTTTAGATCTTTTATTGAGCTGCAAGCACAGCATCAATAACTGCTTCTCAGCTGTAAATGAAAATTGATTCCAGGTTTAACTCCTAATTTTCAGGGGTTCCTTTAACCTCGAGAAAAATGAAAAGAAAAACTGACAAAAAAGAAAAACCAGAGGTTTAGTGGTATGAGGCAGGGGCATACAGAGAACACAACATATTCCCACTCCCAAAAAGTCTGTCCTCCTGTGTCAGGCCACTCCCTAGCCAAACTCCAGTGGCCATCTCTGCCTGCCCTGGAGGACTGGCTTGAAAATGGCAATTCAATAAGTGTTTCATGGGGAAGGCCAGGGCCGGATTTTATATCTATGATGCCAACAGTGGCAGCTGAGAAGTAAAAAACGCAGTCAGCCAGGTAATGGACATCATGTGGCCCCCAAATCTCAACCATGCCATTGATATCAAACTTAAAAAATACATTGCACCACATGCTTATTCAGACACTAAGTACATAGCACTATGTCTAATTCCAACACTGTTCTGGATGTTTGCAATGTCCAATGTCAACTTCAAATTGTTATTTATCTCCCATTCAGGGATAGCTCCTGAGAGAGAGCCAAGGTGAGTATAGCATCCTAGAAGAGCCTTCAAGCCTTTCTCTAGGGCACAGCATGAGCTCAGAAAGAGAAGGTAAGAACTGCAATAGAAGGGTATGAATCAACTCTCCACCCACGCCAATCCTTGGAAGAAAAACTCTTTTAGAGACACATAATTTCCTGGAGGACTTGGTGCAGATCATTGGCAACCTAGCCTTTCTTTCTGGGATCTCTAGTTTAAAAGTTGTCAGGGCTTAAAGGAAAGTTAAGGTCATTCGTATCTGATGGCTGCCTTTGGGGGCCAGTTAAGACATGCAATGCAGTTCCTAACAGATCCCTATGGATACCTAGGCCAAAATGAAGGGCTATGTCTATTTCCCTATGGATCCTAAAGAGAGGGCTGCCAGTTAATATTTAAAAGGACCACAAGGAAGAGTAACCACCTATTTTGTAGTTCAAGGCATTTTCTCATACACTGTCTTCACTTGATCCTTACAATACTCCTAAGAGTTAGACAAGGCTGGCTTATTCCAGTCTACTGGTAAGAGATCTGAGACTTAGAGATGTTAAACAACTTTCCCAATGCCATACAGCTAGTATACAGCTAGTATTTGAGGCCTGGGATTAAACTCTAGGCTTCTTTATTCCAAAAACTATGTTCTTAATATCTACACTTAAAATTACTCATGGCCAGGCACACAGCTAATAAACTTTAGGATGACAAACATTTTCATTCAAGTTTGCCATATACAGGATAGAAAACCCAGCAGCTGTCTTTAACATCCCATTCCTTACAAGAAAAGGGAAAGTAAATATATGTAGTATCTCAAAGAATGTGAAGCTTTTTAGATCATTAGTAGCACTCATAATGATGATGATTATTATCACGTAAAGTGATGAGTACTTACTATGTGCTAAGCATAGCGTCAGGTGCTTTTGCCTGTATTGATTGACCTAATCATTGAATCCCCAGTATGACCCAATGAAGAAGGTGCTATTTTTACCTCTATTTTATAGGTACTTAGGTCTTTGTCCAAGGTCAACCAGTTTGAGAGTGGCAGAACTAGAATTCAAAGCCATGTTTGTGTGACTATAAAGCTATACTCTCACACACTCTCCTACACTGTCCCAGCATTGTCCCACCACCTTAGAACACAGCATAGATATGTCTGCTGCCCAAATAGTCCCAACCAAGAAAGTCAAATGCAGTAGAGGACCGGACAGAAAACACAAAGTTTTAACAGGTATTTTCAGGCTGCAATCACTATCGCGTCTTCATTGAAGCCATGCACATGTGTGATTATATATCTCTGACTTTAAAGAGTCATTCAAAGGTAAAATCTTCTGTTAAAAATGTTTTCTTATGATCATGAGTCTCTATGGCTGACCATTTGGCATATTTAATTTATATATAATAATTCCCCCATTCTGGACTCATGTTGCATTTTCCCATTTGAGGGAATAATATTTAGCATTTAAACATACCCTACTTGCTCTGCTTGTGTTTGCGCACATGACCTGTCACCTGGCTCAGCCTGGCTAATACTGCTGTGGAAGGTGGAAGTAGCAGAAAAACGGGAGGCTGTTCTGATTGTAAGATACTCAGTACCCAAATGCCAGTTTAGAAGCTGACACAACTTGATCCTGTGTTTCATTTTCATACATGTATTTGAAATGTATTCTCTTGGGGATGCTTATGCTCTAAGCCCACAGTATAAGCTCTTAGACACTGTTTGAAAAAGATTGCTGTGTACTCACTACACCTGGATAATTTGAGTTTCTTCAAATGAGTCAAGGTGTGATGATTATGGATGAGATGATTTGGGGACGTCTCCAGAAAGTAAATGGCTTTTTTATTGGACTATGTCTGCATGAATGCAGCCACTGGGTTCTGAGCCATTTCTAACTATTATGTCAGCTGAAACCAGCAGTGTTGTCTGGGGTCTTGAGCACAGTTTTATGGACCAATTCATTTGTCTGTATGCTTTCTCCCCAATCATTCTGCCACAAATGGAATGACTCTGCAATTCTTTTGCTCAGCCAGGAGGCCCAAACCTACTGCTAAGGTTTGCTGTAAGGTTCGAATGAGACACCACACCTAGCTTGTGCCTGGCACAGAGCAAGAGTGGTTCCAAAAATGGTAGTCTCAGTACTCCTCCTTATGATGGTGCTGGAGGTATGACTGTCCCAATTCAAAGATGAGTGAACAGTACTATGTTATATACATGGCACTATATTATCTAAAACAAAATGACTTTGGCGATTCCTCTATAAGTTAACTGTAGAATTACCATGTGACTCATCAATTCCACTTCTAGGTACACACCAGAAAGAAAACATGTCCATGTGAAACTTGTACACAAATCTTCACAGTAGCACTATTCACAGTAGCCAAAAGTTGGAAACAACCAAAATGTCCATCAAATGATGAGTAGATAAAGAAAATGTGGTTTATTCATACAATGGAATGCTACCTAGCCATAAAACAAAATGAAGTACTGATACACGACATCGAACAACCAAGAAAACATTATGGTAAGTGAAAGAAGCCAGACAAAAAGGGTCACATATTATAGGATTCCAGTTACATGAAATAGACAAATCCATAGAGACAAAAAGTAGATTAGCAGTTGTCGGGGTTAGGGGAGGGGGAAATGGGGAGTAACTGTTTAATGCGTATGGAGTTTCCACTTGGAGTGATGAAAAATTCTGGAACTGGGATGGATGCACAATCCTGTGAATGTATTAAGTGTCACAGAATTGAACACTTTAAAATGGTTAATTTTATGTTATGTGAATTTTGCCGCAATAAAAAAAGAAAATTATTTAAACCCATTTACTTTTACAAAAGGACATTATGCATCCTAAAGGCAGAGCTCTGCAAACATTGCTAGTATTACTGCTGCCACTACTGCACAAGCATTCTCTTTTGGTCTATAGCCTTCCAGGCCTTGTAACTCATCTTCAAACTCTACAAGGAGGGTTCATTTGCAAATGTTTATGACCTTGTGCCTATATCTTGCTCCTAGGACTCAGCTAGAGGGAATAAGTTGTCATTTTGCCTCACCTTAGAGTCCCCAGTTCAATCTCCCCATCAAATTTTCACTGAGAACCAAAGCCTTTTTGAGGAAGACATCATGACTAGCGGCAGCATGTCATAAAAAGGTTCCAACCCACTAATCCTGATCATCTGAGAGTCTCAGCACTTACAAAAAGTCAGTGAATATACCCTAAAACCCAGATGATTCAGGCCAACAGACCCTTTGCCAATTTTAAGATAAATACAGAAAATAACTTTATAAGTTAAAAAGCAGATTACATTCATAAAATTACATAAAGAGGAAGTCAATGTGCAAGATCTACTTTCAATTATTATTGAATTCTACTTTAAACATTTCCATTAAAAAGCAACTTTTTATCTGTCAAAATCAATGATCTACAATGTTTTCGTTTTTGCTTTTGTTTTACTTACAAATATGATGCTTCTGCCATTGGCGTATTAAATGTGTGAAGCAGAAATCACAATTTTTGGAAATTAAGTGTGCATTTTACATTTGCTATAAAGCCCAACTCAAGTAGGAGGGAGACAGCTTGCATTCAATAAAGGTACAGCAAGCCCTTGGGAAAAAGTTGTGAAATTGGCTTAGGCCAGCACTATGTAGTCTGCACTTACCCTGTGGTTGTTCTTGATAAAGCACTAAACTTGCAAAGATGCAATTATTTTTTACATATTATTAAAATTCAAGCACAAGAAAGTAGAGAAAGTAAAGTAGATGAAAGTTTTGGCCACATAACGTTGAAGACGGATTTGATTTTTAAAGTATACCAGAATGGTAGGAGTTCTAGTGTGGTAAACAACTGTAGATGAGAATAGAGAGTAGCTGAGCCTTGATAATTTTTCCTAAGCTTTTCTTTGTAGGCTCTTCCTCATGAAATGTTCAATGAACATGGACTTCCATATTTGTTAACTCTCTTGAAATACCAGTGCATGAGCATTCCTTTAAACAGTCTGTTTTATAATGTAGCAGACTTCACTGTAGGAAGATCTTGGTCAGGTACTGGATTTAAAGAAAGGCAATCCTTCTGCATTCCTCACTTGAGGTGATAAGCACACCCAGAAGGACCCCACATTCGAGACAGTTCTCTCTCAAAGAGAAAATGTGCAAGCATCATTGACACCACACACTAGGTTGCCATTCTCATGAGTCATAAATGATACTTTGCCTTTTCAAATCATAAAGTCCAATCTCATTGAAATGCTGAAAACACACATTCCTGCCATCTCATTTGGCGGTAAAATACTGTAAATGCTTAAAATGTGGAATAGAAGGATACAAGGGCAGCCACAAGCTTTTGCCAAATGTCTTTTGCCTAAAGGTTCATTTAATGGCAAGATGTTGCGTATTGATTCTCAACTGCATTCTGAAATGGTGCATCTGGGAAAGGTGAATGAAGCATCACATTTATATCTAAATTAATGAGTATGGGTTCCAAGCCTCACACCAGAGTCACCAAATGAAAATTATACCTCACCCAAGACAATAAGTAGTCCAAGAGAGGGCAAGACAATCTCTATTGCTTACTACTGACCAGCATTTGTGTATGGAACAGAGAGAGAGATGGGAGGGGGTTGAAAGCAGTTTTAAAGAGCTCTGCATCTCCTTACTACAGCTTTAATGAAAGTTTGAGCTGATTTGACCTGTTCCAGAACACTATGCTCATCTTTGCTTCTTTCCCTCTCTCCAAAGCCCAGAGATAAAGCTTGGGGAAGTTTGTGCATGTCAAAGCATGTCAAAGCCATTCCAGTTCCTCCTGCTCCACCCTTAGTCCCAAAACAAAGCCCTAAGCTCTTCTTACTTGGTAGAGCTCAGTGGCAGTGCACTGAGTGGTCAAGGTCTTCACAGGCTCAAGATCATCTTCATCACTGCTCAGCTTCAGGTCATCCTCAAGCATCCTACAAAGAGATCAGAGTGGTGTTTGAGTTAGAAGGCATATTTTCTAAATCATCCTCAGATACATCTTGCAATAAGAATAAAGTATTGGAGCCACAATCTGACAGCTGCAAATCCTTCAAAGGTGTAGAGGGAACCAAGATTGTTTCAGCTAATTAGATATTTATGTCATACTTTGCACATATCTTCCCTCTCTACCTTCCCCTAAATCAAGGGGAAAAGACTATTTCAGCATCTCCAGAGATGACGGGATTCTATACATTTTTACTACTAAAAGTGCAATAAATGTACTGATCAATCACTGTGTATGTGGGATGTGGCACTGGATCTCTACAGGACAAGGTGCTCAGAGTTTCCCACGAAAGAAGAGGGGCATTATAACAGACCCCTGCTGGGTCTCTCTGGATGACGGAGGTAAAAGGCATAGTGAACCTGCGCTGCCTTTCAGTGCCCTCTGCTGCTGGGTAGCTAGGTGGCCACAAAAGAGCTGGGAGAGGGCTAGTCATTAACCTGATTCTCTTCCTGTAAAATTTGATCTGAGGGATGTAAGCCCATGATGTGGATAAGAAGTCTTTCTCTCCTAAGGCAAGGCACCCAAAAAATGAGTGGTCTGGATTTTGGTGATGAACTAGCACTTTCAAGATTGTTTATGGCGCCACAGAGCCTTTTGTTTCTACAGGGATATTAATTCCAGTGGCATCCTCTCCAAGTGTGAGCTACAGCAGGAAGAATAGCTTATTATCTTAAAATTCCAGCTACACTGTCTTTAAAGACCTATTGGTGTTCATATTTTTATTTATTAAATACAACTTTGTACCTCATCCTTAGGCTTCAAGAGGGGACAGTCTCAGCCTCTCTGGACCAATGACCATTTTCCTATGCATGTATTGCTCTTTCTTGCATCTAGGCTCTGCATCAGGCTCAGCTCCAGGGCTAGAAATCTCTTAACTCTGGAAATCCTATTTATCCTTTGTAGCCCAATGATCCCACTTTCTCTACAAAAGCTTTCTAGAAAGAACTCTCATCTCAGGAAGAAGATTTTTTTCCTCTGCCCAACCCTCAGCTCCAGCTGGATCACAGCACAGCTTTCCACTGAATCTCTCCCCACTAGTCCGTAATTCCCATGAGGGCAGGGGGTGCAGCATTTTCACCTCACTGTGCTCCACAGCATCTTCCCACAAATGATAGAGTCTACTGGCCTCATTTCGCAGACAAGGAAGGAAAGATTCAGAGAGGTGAATTGCTTTGCTCAAGCTCACCCAGCTATTAATAGTTAGTGCTAGAGCCACTCCTAAAATTTCCATCTCTGTAATCCCACTTGGGTGTTTTTCCAGAAGAGAAGCCAGAAGGGAAAAGTAAGCTTCTAATTTGATAAATAGGGGGAAAGTTACTTCAGAGGTTATGTTCAAATATTGAAAAGAGGGTCAGGGCAGAGTGGATATCCAATAACTCTCCAAAAAAAGCACAGCTCCCCCACTTTCATGCTCAGTCACATAACACTAGAATGTGTACACTGAGGTCTACAAACCAAAGACTGATATAAAGGATGATTGGTGGGAAGGACAACTGTTGGAATGGCTTTTGGATAAACTAAATTTGCAGGATTTATGACTGTCCTTCAAGAGACTAATGGATGTTTTGAAGATCTTAGAGAAGGAGAAAAAAATGTATCTTGGTATTTCTTTTGCAGTTGCAGGCTTATGACTCTGAACAAATAATTCTTTAGAACACATTGTGGGAAATGAAGACTGTATCATTCTCATAAGCTATAGAACTCAAATATTTAAAAACTATCTATGCTTGTTATTATAAATGGCTTTACTTTCCGTGTGTGTGTGTGTGTGTGTGTGTGTGTGTGTGTGTATCTCAATACATCTAGGGAATATCCATATCCATGTGTTAACTTATATTCAAGTATTCAGCAAAAGAAATGGTAAATAATTCCTGCATTTAGAGGGTCAATTTTCAGAGACAGAGAAAGTTCTAAGTATTTGACCAGCAGCATAGAATTTGGTTCTCACAATACTTCTATGAAGGAGATGGTGTTACGGCTGCATTTTTCAGATGGAGACTCTGAGGTTTAGAGAGGTTAAGGAGCTTGCTTGTGAACACACAGCTAGAAATCACGGAGGCAAACATGGAACCTAGCTCATCTCCAGCCATAATTGGGAGTATACAAGGTTTTCTCCTAGAGTGTACAACTTATAAAAAATGGTATATTCAATAAAATTGACAGCAATAACAAAAACCTCACAAAACATATTAGCATGGAGTCAAGATACTGGGATTCAATTGCTGGCTAATCATAAACCCCAATATCTGGGGTAATTTACCAGCTCTGAGATTCATCTGTGTCCCTCATCTGTTCAATGGGATAATACTTTGGTTCCATCACAGGAGGGTGGTGGTGAGCATAACAGGAGCTAATGCATGTGAAAGTGCTTTATGAAAGCACAAAACTAATAATGCGGGGCACCATTAATTTGGAAAGCTATCTCAGTTGGAAATAATGGACTTCATTAATACTATTAAAAAGTAATCAGAAGCAGAAGTTTCTGTGTGCCTTTGCTCCTCTCCTTTTAATTTTCTGAACAATCTGAAGGTAATCCATGATGACTCGGGAAATGTCTAAGGGCATCTCAAGGCCAGATGTAGAAATGTGCTTGTGGTCTTCAGGTTTCTCTCCTTCAGGTAGAAGTAGCACATCCAGAGTTAGAGCACAGAGGTCTGAACTCAGCAGTTATTTTACTCTCCAATCAACATTATATGATTTTTAACATGCAGATGAAATGCACTCCAACGTACAGTTCTGGAAGTAGGCAGCCAATCCACACAGCGATTGACATTAAACAACCTCCCCCCACCCCCACCATGCAACAAGCTTGGTATGGATTTGATTGTTAATAAAGGAAAATCTGATGCATATATTTAAGTCCCAGTAAACACAAGTCAAAGAAGTAACTAGGAAGGCAAATTACTATTAGTTATCTCTGGAGGCACTAGGCATTCATTTCATTCCACTTCTTCCCTGACCTATTAAGCTTTATTATTGAATATACATGTACTTGTTTGCATTTTCATCCTTGGTTAATGCTGAACATTACTCTAGGGAAAGCGTAGGATTATGAAAGATTTTAGATTTAATTATTATAGCAGCACCATTCACACCCAATGCAGTTAAGGTCGTCTCAGCAGAAAAATGGTAATCTCTTTTCATGAGGTTATAATTCCATAGACAAATTCATCACACATAATGTGAAAAAAATTGCTCATATAAATGTATGCCTGTGTGTGTGATCTTAAAAAAAAAAAAACAGACACTGTTCTTCAACTTTTCAATTAGGTGAAAACAGAACCAATTAGACCTCCTTAGTGAAGTCTGTTGTCTGTTCAGGGTCTAGTCATCTACAGTGTTCACCTTGGTGTAAAAATGCTGTTTTTATTTTTACTATGACCTATAATTTGTAGTATTAAGACATAGAATAATCTATAAAACTGTGAACAAAAAACCAAGTTCTTGCCCTGAGGAGATGATCCTATGAAAGCTCAGATAGTGAAATTTGGATGAGATGGAATGGACCAAAAGAGGATCTTTGTCCTTTGTTTTCTGAGCTTCAAGCTGAACCTAGTGGCCTCCAAGGGCTCTTTGCACTGAAACATTCTAGTGCACTATGACATGACAGGTCCCATGTGAATGATAACCATAAAATCATAAGATCACTCTCCAAAAACCTTGCCAATTTACATAGTGGAATGCTTAGATGATTTTGAAGAGGGAAAAATAGAGGGCTTGAAACATTATTATAGAAGGCTGCAGGAAGAAGCGCTTGGTTGAGTCAGCATGGACTTAAGAGCAAGGTCTCGAGAGCCAAACAGACCTGAGTTCAAATACAGGAATTCCTAATGGATTTGTTTTTTTTTTTTTTAATCCAGTAAATAAGGCCCCTTGAATCTCAATTTTCTATATGTTAAAATGGGCAATAATAATACCTACTCTGGACAATTTTTAGAATTAGAAAATAAAGTTTATACAAATTGCCTAGGAGCCAATATAGCTACCAGCTATCACTTTCATCTTAGTTACTATTGATATTGTTATTATTATTGTTAAAGGAATTTTGTTGTAGAAGTGGGAATAATAATTTTTAAAAGCTGATGTGTTAACCCAGAGACTGGCAGAGGTATCAGGCCCCACACATCATTGGAAATCCTTGACCAAATAAGGAGAGGTTCAAAGACCTTAAAGGAGTTTGGAAAGTTTCGGAGCTTTGGTTTACTCTTCTAGAAATGGCCTAAATCCATCAGGTCTGTCTTGGGTTTTCTTAGATCCTCTTGGAGTGCTTAAGATATCCCAGAAATTTGAAAGCCAGTTGCAAGAGGAAACATCCAGACGGTACCAAGTGAGAGTTCAGAAAAAAATGAGTGGCCCCGATGTTCTGAATCTTATACCTGGGAAGCTACCTGCTGATCCAGAGAAATGAACCAAGGGCGACCCCCCACTTGAAGTTGTGCTCACCTTGAGCACCGTGTCTTTAGGCCTGTCACTCTCAGGAAGCTGTTCCAACACACATCTGTCTCTGAAGTTTGTGTGTAAGACTGGGCATAATAGGCTCCTAGTTGATCCAGAATCCTTGCTCAGAAACAACCGTTGGGACACTGAGCTGTTCTCAGGACTTGCAAGCCTACACAGTGCCTTTTTGTGAACTACAAAATGGTGTTCCTCTTGGCAGACAGCAGCACTTGATACTGGCTAGATTCCAGCTTCAAGGTATCTATGGTGCTAGCTGCAATGCTGGTGACTGATTCTCAGATGTACTCTTCCAGTTGGAAGTACTTGAGAGTGCTATCTCTTTCACCATGTCACTGTGTCACCTAGTGGAGAGAACTGCAACATCCCTAACATATGGTCATACATGTTTTCTCTGATAGGTAGCTAACAATACCTTTCTATTGTTCAATACTTTTAATTGTGAGAATGATCTGCCAGTTAGGAGTTGCCGTGTGCTTTCCTGTACCTTCTACCTTGCAGCTGGAGTCTTGTTCTCTATAGTCCACACTCAGAGACTAGACTTGTAATGATGTTGGAGACAGAACCAGTGTTGCTACCTCTGTCATATAGGACAGGGAGGAGGCTATTACACTCAGGTTTTAAGCTCTTAACTAAAACATAGAGCTATAACTTCTGGCCCAATGAGTTTGGGGTCTTCTGGTTACTGGTTTAAATTATCATTGTCGGCTGGGCGCGGTGGCTCACGCCTGTAGTCCCAGCACTTTGGGAGGCCGAGGCGGGCAGATCACGAGGTCAGGAGGTCGAGACCATCCTAGCTAACACGGTGAAAACCCGTCTCTACTAAAAATAGAAAAAATTAGCCGGGCGTGGT
>NW_026652282.1:128183154-128274520 GCF_009828535.3 Hylobates moloch
AGAGCGAGACTCCGTCTCAAAAAAAAAAAAAAAATAAAAAAAAAAAAAAATAAATTATCATTGTCTTTCTAAATACCCCAGAGTTCATGGCAACCAGAGTAAGTTTCTCATGGCTCAAATGAATGACACAGTTGACCTTGAGGATAATAACACAGCCTAGCATGTTCTCATTAGGCAGAGTCTTACTCTGGTCCCTCTTCTAGAATAGTAACTTAGCCCTCTTGACTCCTTAAAGGGCACTTCCTCTTCATAAAGTCATCTAAAAGAAATAAAACATGACTGGTTTAGAATGACTCAGGGAATTATACATTTTCCTATCTAGTGCTTTGTAGTCTCCATAGCATTGAATCACTTGTTGGTAGGAAGGCAGGTGATAAGGAAGAGGAGGTGATATTTTTCAGGGGGAATTCATTCTTCTTCCCTGCAGTAAAGGTGCTCAGGCTGTTTTTTCCCTCTTAGGAGGAGCTACATTTCATTTTCCCAAGGTTTTAACTTAAAACTTTGATTCAATGGCCACCACCTCACTGGGAATCCTACAGAATCCCTGTCTGAGGGCTGTGACAGTGACAACCAGTTTGAAAATCTGTATTATACTCTATAGGAACAAATCTCCAAGATCTATCAGGTGTGGACCTCTAGCCCAGTGCCAACCACTGTGCCCACAGGCAGGGTCTAAACATGCACCCTGCCATGGGCACGTGGGCCTCATAAAGATTGTCTTCCATAGCTGATGGCCTTCCAGGGGGTTCAGAAAATAGGTATTTCATAAGATTAATTGGGCTCCTTAGTGTGAGAACTAAGAGTTCCCTTACGGGCCATCTAGTCCAGGCATTGGCCAACTGAAGGCCTCAGCCCAAAGCAGCCAAAGCAGCCTTCTGCTTTGTGTAAAAAAATCAAAAGAAGAATAATATTTCGTGACACATAAAAATTTATATGGAACTTAGATTTCATTATCCACAAATAAAGTGTTATTGGACTACAGCCACTCCCATTCATTATATATCATCCACGGCTGCTTTTGAGCTACAATGGCCAGGTTGAGTAGTTGCTACCAAACGAAGGCTTAAAATATTTACTATCTAGGTCTTTATCAAAATAAAGTTTGCTGACCCTTGCTTTAAGCCAATGATTTTCAAACTCTTAAACTCAAAAATCTTTTCTTGTGTAGCCAAATGAAACCTTACAGGAAACCTCAAATAAGATTAAAGCAGTTTGTTTTGTTAACTCCCAGGGATTTGCAGGAACAAAGTCTAAAAACAACTCATCTAGTTAAGATTCCTCGTTTTATGGAGATGGTTATGGCTCCATAGATATTGCATAGGATTTAATAAGAGAACCTGAGTTTAATTTACCTACCCTCTCTGAAACTCAGTTTTCTCTTCTATGCAATGGGAATAAAAATAATATGTATCTCAGAGGTTCAGAAAGTGCCACATAGTCTGACAGCCAAGAGTGCTGAGTTCTCAAACAACAGTAGGAGAATAGTAGAGTAACTATCCTTTTGCCTGGGCACATATGTGGTACATATGAATCTATGCCTATATTGTAAACACAAGCCAAAGCTAATAGTGTGAACCCTGACGTATATGACTATTGACTTGAATCAAACTGTCACCTCTTCAACCTCGGAATTCCTTAGAATTGGTCACATACATTCAGCACAATACCAATTTTCTGCGCTACTGTCACTATTTTGGATTTGATTTTCATTTTCTTAGTATATTTCTCTGGGTTATATAATGTCCTCTCAATGTGGGAACTCAAGTTATCATGCACATGACAAAGTGCCTAATAGAATTCAGATGGCTTTCAAGAAAATGTTACACACAACGAAACAGTCTTGTATCATTTTTTAGAAGTGTGTGTGTTAAAACATCTAAGAGTGAATTTCCCTGGAGAAGACCATAACTCAGTAGATCAACCTGGGCCTGAAAACAAATGCGAGGATAATTCCAAAGGAGAACACAGAATCTTTTATCTTTAAAAAAATTTCAAGTATGGACCCTGCTAGCTGCTGTTCTGCTCTTTGGTAGGGCGGTATAAGTCATCTTCAAAGAATTTCCTTTGAGTCATACTAGGTGATATGGAAAGTCATCCAAGTGGAGCAATAGGAATTCATTCAAGACCATATACTAGGCTTGGTATTTGTGGGTGAGATTTCAGGAAGTAAAGAATATAGATTGACTGAAAGAAGGAGGCAGCAAGGAAACCAGTTAGACTGCCATTGTAGTACTCCAGGTAACACAGGTTGGTGGTCTGGGTCAGGGCACAGACAGTAAAAATAGTGGAGACCAGATTCTAGAGACATTTCAGAATTGGAGTCAACTGAATTTGGACACTGATGATCCTAACATTCAAGGCTGTCTGAGAACACTGAATTTAAATCAGGAATTCCACCAGACATCAAAGCCTTCCCTCACACTAGACTGCCTGTCTGTCGAATGTCTCCTCATTTTGATAAGGCTCAGATGCCGAGTGAGGACTTATGCTAGGACCTTTCTCTATCAGGCAGAAGAGTGTCTCTAGTACTCAGCATTTCTCTTTGGAGACAAACCCAGTCACTGGTTAGCTTTCATTTTCAAGTGATGAGGAAAGGCAGAATTCCTTTTGGAGTTGTCCCTCTCAGTCTCCCTTCAGGTTCTTAGAGCAACTACAGCAGATTAGATATAAAAAACCCCTGTGGTTACCTCCAAAGTACAATCACAAAGGGTACTTCATTACTCAGCTCTTCACATCAGCTCCTAATTGTCAAATGATTAAGGAAATAACTCCTTTATGGAGTTGGTCCATTAATATCTATCTAAGGAAACTGTCCAAAACAACAGAAATACTAAGTCGCTGTTAAGTGCACTACAACTCACACCTGCTGACAGCCATTGTGTCTTACATTAAACTCAATGGGGGCAAGGACCAATTCTTAGTCCTATGTGATGCATGGCAAATTTTCAGCTGCTGATAACAGAACACTTTAGCTTGGAGTGCTTTAAACCATTTTTCAAACCCATTTCCACAGAAAGGTTGTCAAGAAGGCCTGTTTACCTGAATTGACACAGCAAATAGGATTTCCCTTATGCTGATGCATAAAGAATTCACATTTTATTTCAGATTATTTAAGCAAAATATTCAGGCCTGACAATGTAGGCCCAACTAAAATGTTGACAGCACTGTTGCTCAGTTATTTATAAAAATCCCACCTGATTTGTATGCTCAGCTCTTTTGGCTGCATCAAAATCACTCTCCACACTCCGGTTTAGGGGAAGAGGTAGATTGCTTTCTAACCCATATTGACAGTATTTTAACTCTGTAGAGCTGGATAGACCTTCTTGGGCACATGCAGCCCAGGACCCCTGTGAGCATTCCAGCAGATGAGTATGAGTGCCACCTGTTACACACACACACACATACAAGACAGGGCAAGGTCAAGGCCAAGGCCTGGCTAATTCAACCAATAAAGATGCAGGTCCACTTTTAGATACAGATAGTTTAGTACTTACTAAACTAGGCTTGAAATAAAATAAACGAAGAATTGCCAAAGGTGCCAGCTGACCCCCGACTCTTGCCCCACACACCAAAAAGGAGGATACCAACCAAAAGAGGCCAGATGACTGAAGACCAAGTTATAGGACACACTGTAGCTGAGGAGTCAATTTTAGACTTTGGCTTAGCAGTTGTATAGGCTAGAGTTCTATTCTGTGGAGGGCGGGACAGAAAACTCCTCAACAGAACCTGGGAGGTGATGGGAAACTGTCTCATAACAGCATTCCAAAGGAGATAGGGAAGTGAGTGGGAGATGGCCTTAAAGCACATCTCACAAACTTCTTGTCCTCTCTTGTTCTGGGAGGATCACTGGGTGTTCCACCAAGGCTCAGATTAGCTGTGGTTCAAGCCTCTGCTTATATGGCCTATTTGGATACCTGCAGGTTCTCCAGGGTGCCATGGTAAAAATGCTCCCTTACACCACCAGACATCCTTGTAAGTTGATAACTACTCCTTACAAGACCTGAGTTTCAGATCCTGGTGACCTGCTGAGCATAACTCTCATTTACTAAGGTCTCATTGTGAATGTGCTGTCCACATTAAAATTCTAACAAAGGCTGGTAGTATCATTACCATAAACAGAACAATAGCTAATGGACTTGTTTCTCTGCTGGGGTGATGCATGCATGCTAAGCTAGCCAGAGCTCATCACGTAACATGTTGGGTCCAAGGGCACACACATCCATAAGAACTAGCCAATATTCAGAGTCCTCAGAGACCAGTAACTTTCCACTTTGCAAAGCTAATTGACTTGTGTGTGGCTACTGAGTACACTGAAAAGCTCAGTGTAGCAATAGGGCTTGCACTGCAGTCAGATAGACGCAAGTTCAAACTCTGACTAGCTGTGTCACCTCGGATCAAATCCCTTGAACTTCTGAGTGTCTTATAGAATTGCTATAACTATTAAATGCAATATCTCACTTCAAACCCCTAGCACATAGGAATCACCCAATCTTTATCATCTGTGATTATTGGCTCAAGATAGTTCAGCTTGAATTATCCTGACACATCAGATGTCATTTTATTTGGAAACAAGGCAAACTAGAGAAATGTGTTCTCATGTTAAAGTAAAAATTGAAAGAAGGAAAATAACTGCATATTTGCCACAAATAGCTTTTGCATGCCAGAAACAGAAGTAGATCATGTTTTTAATAATGAGAACCTTTTTAATATTACTATATCAACTTTTTCAAATCTTGAAAATTCAAATCTACCTAAAATGCAACTGAACTATATATCATCAAATATTCATCTAGTATCATTCCAGGAGTGCTAAAACATTTTGATAATGAAATGTCTATTTGTAGAACATAGCACATCATCAACAAATAAAATGATGAAAACCAGATAATCACCTCAACAAAGGCCAAAAATATGCTTGACAAAATTTTATATCCATTCCTTATCCAAACTCTTTAACAGCTAAGTAGAGAAGGATACTCCCTTTTTGCATAAGGAATATGTAACTGCAAACTCTCAATCTAAGGTATGTTTTAGTATGTATGGAAGGTTAGATCAATTTTTAAACGTATACTTTAAAACAAAAAAGAAACCACAGATGACCATGTTTCAAATGTTTTTAAAAATATGTATTAATGTTGATTCATTGGGTAGACAGAAGGAACACAAACAGACTAATATCATCCAGTGACACCATTTGTTCTGATAATTACTCCAATTTAAACAGTTTTAAGGCATCACATATGGCTCCCACAAGGCATTCTTTCCATGTAGGTAGACAAAATTAGAAAATGACATAAAAAGCCTCAGTTTCCATTTCCATGGTTCATAAATTATTAATCCTTTAAAAACACATCACCTTTTTATTGATATTCACAACTGTCTGCAAGCTTTATAAATGCAGAGATGCTTTATAACCTGATTGAAAATTTGATAGTATTGTTTTAACAAAATGAGAATTGTTTTAGAAGGGGCTCCACAATGTCTGGGCATATATTTTCCCTAAGTAACAGTATGAGGCATGCATTTCCTTCTGAGAATTCAACATTTATGTTGATGCACTTGGCTGCAGAGCCAATCCTGCACTGGCTCTAATACAGAGGAATTTTCTGAACATTTTGAGTAATGGGACTGAAATAATTTAATGGCTCCTTCTGTGCATGTTAAATGAGTTGCATGATATATTTAGCTTTTGCAGGAAACTTGTTTACACTATAAATTATAGCACATGGCACAATTACATTGAAGTGGAAAGCCAACCATGTTGACTCATTTTGGCCATCTCTCTCCAAATTTCAACTTACGGCAAATGAATTCTCTGTAGCTCACCAATATACCGTGAGTGTTTCTTATTCCTGTGACCCTGCTGAACACATGTAAGGCCATCATCTTAGCACTGCCACTGACTCATAAAGAAAAACTGAACCAGAGAGGAGGATTCTCAAGAAAAGGGAGGGCCACCGTCAGCAAATGACACACTTATCTAAACTGTTCTGTATTACCACATATTAATGAATTAGAAGGGATTGGCTTTCTAATTCTGAAACACAGAAATAACTCAGTTGTGTAACAATCAAAGGCTCTGTAATTCAATGTCCTTAGGGGTAACAATATGTAAAGGAAATAGCAAAGGTTTGGGAGCTGAATAGACTACAGGTCCAGCCTGTGCTCTTGCATTTACTAAGTGTACAAATCTGGGCAAACTAATTGACCTCTCTGAGTCGTCATTTTTTTTCGTCTCTAAAACAGGGCTACTTATAGCAACTTTGGACAGTTGTTGCAAAGACTAGCTGAAATAATATGTGAAAAAGAGTTCGTCGTGAGCACTTGATAAATGCCACTGCTTCCACTATTACTGATATTAAGGCAAACTGGAGCCTTAATACAGAGGAATTTTCTGAACATTTTGAGTAATGGGACTGAAATAATTTAATGGCTCCTTCTGTGCATGTTAAATGAGTTGCATGATATATTTAGCTTTTGCAGGAAACTTGTTTACACTATAAATTTATAGTTCTTATATCAATGGTTCTTATATCAATGTATTTAGAAGCAGCCTTAAAAGAATCACTGTAGAGGAAATCACCAGGTATCTGGTTGAAGAAAGCACTTTAAGCAACAACAGAGAGACATTAGAGTAGGTTTTACATATAGTGGATGAACATCTTGTGAAATTGGAGCTCTATTCTTTCCTGATTTGGCTTCAGGTAAGAGGGTGCCAATTCTGAGTACTTGCCCCAGAACTTGACTATTTCTATCCTGTTATTCATAGACTCACATTCTTGATAGATAGGTAACTAGCCGTCTAGATAGAATCAGAAAGAACTATTAATATAGATACGTGGAGAATAGCAGACCCCAATACTGGCCAAGACTTAGCATTTAATATCTAGAACTGGGAAATCTATTCAGAATAAAAATGTAGTCCCTAAAAAACATTGCTCCAATCATTCTAGGAATAACAAGTTAGTTTAATCAAAGCACTTTGAACCTTACGCATCACACCTGTCAGATGTACAATTATGACTTGAGGGCTTACACCTTGCCTCTGTCTCACAATAAATCCAAGTCAGCCAATACTAGCTAATAATAACTAAGACTTATTGAGGTAAGCTTAATGTGTGGCAGACATTCATTTCTCTAAGTGCTCTAATGGATCACTTCATTGACTCTTTCCACGAAATTTGGGAGGTTGTACTTGTATTTTCTCTGTTCAAGTGAGGAAATTCAGGCTTAAAAAAGTTAAGAAGAAAACACACAGAATGGGAGAAAATATTTGTGGGTCATATATCTGATAAGGATCTAGTATCCAGAATTTATAAGGAACCCTGGAAACTCAGCAATAAAATGATAAGTAACCCAATTAAAGTGTCTGAATCTATTTCAACAGAAGAAAAACGTGTCCATTCTTGCTGGTCAGAGGTGCAGACTGCCTGGGTTGCAGCAGTTTCTCCTCTGCTGAGTCTAGGCAAGGCCCAGTCCTTCACTGGCTAATTGATTTTCCAAACCATGACGCAAGGAGTTAGGTAGCCGGGCCCCTATCAGGGCCCTGTACTGGCGTGTAACTCCTACAGTAACGCAAGATCCTGTGGGCAAAGACTCTTCTCCCCCTCCCTGACTTTGGAATTTCCAAACCTGAGGGTAGTAGAGAAGGAATCTGTCTGTGCAATGTCCCTCTCAACAGTACAAATCACCTGTCCCCATTCCCAATAAAACCCACAGGCAGGCATGTGGTTAATGTGGGCTGCCAATTTGGATGAGTTGCTCTAATACGATGTGAGGGCTGAAGGATCTGGATAGACATTTTTCCACAGAAGATACCACTATGGACTGAATGTTTGTGTGTCCTCCTCCCTCAAAGTCATATAGAGTTGAAACTCTAATCCACAATGTGATGATATTAGGAGGTGGAGTCTTTGGGAGGTGACTGGGTCACAACGGTTGAATACTCATGATGGGATTAGAGACCTTCTAAGAAGAGACCCAAGAGAGCTTGCTTCCTTTCACTCTTTCTACCATGTGAGGATATCAGGATGAGGGTTTTTACCAGAACCCAACCATACTGGCACCCTGATCATGGACTTCCCAATCACCACTTACGTGAGAAACAAATGTTTGTTGTTTAAGCCACCCAGCCTATGGGATTCTTGTTATAGCAGCCCAGACTGACAGACACAGAAAGACAAATGGCCAATAAGCAGATGAAAAGATGCTCAACATCATTAACCATCGGGGAATAGACATAAAGTAGAAACAGCACAAATGTCAACGAACTGATGGAATGGATAAACGTGATGTGATAGATCCATGAAATGAATGATTATTCAGCTATAAAAAGGAAGAAGGTACTGACACATGGTACAACACGAATAAGCCTTGAAAATATTATGCCAAGTGCAATAAACCAGTCACCAAAGGCCACATATTACATGATTCCTTTCATATGAAATGTCTCAAACAGGCAAATCTGTAGAGACAGAAAGAGACTGGTTGCCAGGGCTTGGGGGGATGGGGCAAGGGGAGTGATTGCTAATGTTATGAAGATTCTTTCGGGGTGATGAAAATATTCTAGAATTAGAGAGTGGTGATGGTTTCACAACTCTGTGAATATACTAGAAAACACTGAATTGTATACTTTACAATGGTAAATTTTATGTTAGATGCATCTAAATAGAGCTGTCATTTTTTTAAAAAAAAGTCTCACAGCTGGACAAGAGAAGAACAGAGAGCTGGTCTGGCAATCCACAGTGGCCTGATTCCAAAGCCCATGTCCCTAACCACTCTGCTTACTGTCCTGCATAACGAAGTATGGCAGAAGGTCTCCAATGCATTCCTAGACATACCTGCCAAGAAAAACGCAAAGAAAAAGAGCTATGTTTTCCTGCCTAATCTCTTTCTCACTGTATTTTTTCCCTACATTAAAACTGCAATTGATACGACCAGCAGAAGCCTCACCAAGGGAAAAGAGCTTTGTCTTTTCCAGGAGAGACAAAGAATTATATTAAAGAGACGGCTGTCTGGATGGGGTGGAGACCAAGCCAAGATCCTGTGGGCAAAGACTCTTCTCCTCCTCCCTGACTTTGGAATTTCCAAACCTGAGGGTAGTACAGAAGGAATCTGTCTGTGCAATATTCCTCTCAACAGTACAAATCACCTGCCCCCATTCCCAATAAAGCCCACAGGCAGGCATGTGGTTAATGTGGGCTGCCAATTTGGATGAGTTGCTCTAATACGATGTGAGGGCTGATGGAAGGAGGCTCACATTTTGGTGATTACAGAAGAAGCTGGGGTAAGGGTCATGTTATATATGAATTCATTAAGCACAGGTAAAATGGGACTCTGAATCTATTTCAACAGAAGAAAAAGGTGTCCATTCTTGCTGGTCAGAGGTGCAGACTGCCTGGGATGCGGCAGTTTCTCCTCTGCTGAGTCTACGCAAGGCCTGGTCCTTCACTGGCTAATTGATTTTCCAAACCATGACACGAGGGGTTAGGTAGCCAGGCTCCTATCAGGGCCCTGTACTGGTGTGTAACTCCTACAGTAAGGCAAATGTTAACTCACAAATCCAATTTAAGTTGGGGCTCCCTTAAGCTGAGAGATCATTTCCCTTTAATTCTCTTCCGGTTGTCTGTCGTCTAACCTTCACAGTCTCGGATATGACACTGTAAAACTGCCCACACTGCTCTTTCTCATGCAGAAGACATCATCACTGTCCCCCACCCGCTCCCCACAACCACACACACAGAGCACACATACTGCCCTCACCAGTGACACTGTTTCCAATTATGATCAGCATTCAGAACTCTTTGGCGGCCTTGAACTTGATAGAGACCTTGTTGCTGTCTCCCCTACTGCCACCTTCCATTCCCAGACCTGGCTAAAGGAAAACACCCAGGGAGGGAGGATGCCTTGTCCCTGTGAGATTATGAAGGCCACGCTAACTGCAGGCTAGGTCCAAATGTGAAATATTCAGTTGCCCCCTTAGTTTTGAGACCAGGAAGTAAAAAGGGTGTTCCTCTCTCATTCTTCTTGCCTTTGGTTATTTTTAATAGCCCACCTATCAGGGCCAAATTGCCTTGTAACTATCTGCAGAGCTTGAATCTGACAGAGATAGCTGCTGTTGTTAATAGGAGCCTTCACTTCAGCCCATTTAACAGCTAGTTTGACAGCTTCACAATAGCCACCTTCCCTTGAAAGAAAACTGTGATTTAGTGGAAAGAAAATGTGGGACAACAGCCTGATCTATCCCTTGGTCTTGAGCGAGTTCTCTTGGCACAATGTCCCACCACAAAAACAGAGAATGAACTACCATAGGATAACAAGATGGTCACAAGCCAGGCTTGGTCAAAGATGCTGAGAAAATCCACAGAGCAGAGCTGCTTACAAAGAATGTGAGAGCTGCTTCCTACAAACATTTTGTCTTCACATAAAAAAGTAAATCTGTTTGTTTTTTTCATTACCTTATCAATTGCCCAAGTAGTGGTTGAGCAGGCTTTTCTCAACTTGGTAATTGCAATAACAATGTTATTTGAAAATGACTGCAGGCAGATGACTCTTGAGTCAGCTCCCTAAGTCCATGTTATTCTGAGAGATTGCAGAAGAATGGAAAGTACCCCCAAATTCCCACTACCTAGGATGGGACAGAACTGTGCAGCTGATTACTACTGCAACTGGAGGATCGTTAAAATTGCTGCCATTCAGAAAAGGGAAACTCAGGAAATGGGCTTGTTAGGGAGTGAATTGCGTTCCTACCTGAAACTCATATGTTGAAGCCCTAACCCCCAGAATTTCAGAATGTGGTCTTATTTGGAGATAAGGTCTTGAGGTCCTTACGGTGGTCCCTAATCCAATATGACTGGTGTCCTTATAAGAAGGGGAAATTTGGATACAGTCAGCCATAGAAGGATGAGTATGTGAAGAGACTCAGGGAGAGACAAGACAGATGTCTATGAGCCAAGGAGGGAGGCCTGGAACAGATCCTTCCCTTACAACCTAAGAAGGAACCAACTCCTTGTTATTGGACTTCTAACATCTGGAAGTTAGGAAGACAGGACATTCCTGTTGCTTTAAGCCTTCCAACTTGTGGTACTCTGTTATAGCAGCTCCAGGAAACTAATACAGGGCTTTGCCCCAGTTCCTACCTTCCCAGCTCTCCAAAATGGGTGGGCTGAGGCAATGCATTTACAGCCCTGACAGCTATAACGCTCTTTTGAGCTCCTGGCACCTAAATCCAGTTCCACCACCAAGTTCCACAAATGCCTCAAGCCTAAGAAAACTAAAACCGAGCTCACATCTCTGGCATGTCCCTCCTACTGGTTTCAGTATGTATGTATGTATGCATTCCTTCATTTATTTTGTTTTATTTTTAATCTATCTACTTATTTTGTAATAAAACACATGTAACACTTATCATTTTAAAATGGACTATTCTGTGCTTTTTAGTATCTTTGCAGTGTTGTCCAGCCATCACCATGATCTAGTTCGGGAACATTTTCACCACTCCAGAATGAAACCCTGTAACTTTTAACTATCATTCTCCCAATCCCTCTATCCCCTCTACCCTCCATCCCTGGGCAACCTCTAATCTGCTTTCTGTCTCTATTGATTTGCCTATTCTAGATATTTCTTATCAAGGGACTCACATAATATGTGGCTTTTAGCATATGATATTTCACTTAGCATAATGTTTTTGAGTTTAATCCATGTTGTAGCATGTGTCAGAAGTTAATTCTTCTGCTTTACTTTTGCACCTGTCATGGTTTGCATGTTTGTGTCTCCTCCAAAATTCATGTTGAAACCTAATCCCCAGTGCAACAGTATTAAAAGGTGGACCCTTTAGGAGGTGACTACGCCATGAGGGCTCTGCCCTCACACATGGGATTAGTGCCTTATAAAAGGCTGGAGGGAACTTGTTAAGCCGTTTTTGCCATTTTGTTCTATCTACCATGTAAGCACACGGCATTCATCCCTCCTAGGGAAGCAGCAACAAGGCATTATCTTGGAAGCAGATAACAGGTGCTCACCAGACAACTGAACCTGCTGGTGTCTTGGTCTTGGACTTCTAGCCTCCAGAACTCTGAAGAAATAAATTTCTCTTCTTTATAAACTACCCAGTCTTAGGTATTTTGTTATAGCAGTACAAATTGACTAAGATATCTCTGTTGTATTACCACCTACCCAAATTATCAAGCAAGCAAGCTTGATCATTTTAACACTTCTATTCTCTTTCTCACTTCACACATCTTGTCAGTTACTCAAATCCATTGACGGGAACACAGATATCATACCTTTCTCCAGTCTGTCCTCTCTTCTCTATCCCTACCTTATTTCAAGCCTTCAAGATCTCTCACTATGGCTTCAGTAATCATTCTAAAGCATAACTTTGGCCAGGCGATTCCCCTAATTAGGATTCTTCAAGGGCAACAGAAGCCACAGTCTCTGAAAATCACTACTGGGATGCATGGAGTCTGCAGATTTTTGTGGCCTTGGGGGAAGAAGAGCTGGGGGCATCTGGTGGTGGTTGTTTTAAGAGTATGTAAAAAGGGTGGTTGGCATTGTGATGTACCAGCACAGTGTACGGCTCTTGGATGGGATCCAGTGTCAGCATCAGAGAATGCTGATGAGGAAGGGATACCAGGCATCCATGGTGAGGAGGTAAGAGAAACCTGGTAGGGCTGCTTGGGACTGACTGTACCCTCTTCAATTGTAGTAGGTGCTTGGTGACAAGGAAAATGCCTTCAGGGGCAGGGAGTGTGAGTGAACTGAGAGGAGCCTAGGCTTTAGGTTCCAGGGTGTGGACAGGAAATCTAAGCTATGAGAGATGGCCTTGAGGAAGTACTGGAAATCCCTTTGTCTTTGGAACTTGGAGTATTTACATAGCTTCTGTAGTGAATTTTTCATTGGGTGGACCTGTGTTCTAGGAAATCTTCACCTAGGAATTTATGCTGGTGTGCAATCTTGAGAAGTGAATAGAAGACAAGGATTCCAGAGTACCACAGGCAGAGGCATGACACAGGAGGCACATGCAAGTATGGACAGGTATGAATGAGAATGTTTTGTTTGAGGAACTGGGAATTCTGTTTCCATAGTATCTGAACACATAAGAAGCCAAATAAACATCTGTGTTATCTTCTTGTACTTCAAGAAGTACTGTTCGCATCAAAGAAAATATCGCTTAGCTCATCTATGTGCATACTGTTGCTAATTATCAAAGGATACTTTTTAAAAATTTCACTATCTAAGGATGGGCTTTATTCTGCTCAGTCAACACTGTGCTCTTCTGAAAGTTGCTCAGGAAACAAAAGGCCTTGCTTAGATAGGAAGCTACCTGGCTCTACCAACCTTAGCCCTGTAGTGAAGGCTGGTAGCATGGCCCTTCCCTCATCTCTTTTACCAGACTGGTGCACAGATGCTCTAGCCATTGTGGGTCCTTCTCCAGGGACCTCCAGGTGGGCCCTTCTCCAGATACTTGCCCTTGGCAGAAGGAAAGCCACTTTGCTCTTGGATGGGAAACCCCTATCCAAATGACAGGAACGTGTTCAGCCAGTATCCAGCCAAACGGCTGGCCCCATCTTGCCTCAATGTGGGACAACTCTGTGATTTGGTTCATGCTCTAGGACTCCTCGTGGGATCAAGCTGCAGCCAAGCCCATCATCCCACTTGTTCTCTTCACTTCCTTACAGATTTCTTTTTCTTTAAAGTTCATTCACAGAAATGCCTATTTCAGGCTCTGCTTCTCAGGGACCTGCCATCCAGCTGCCCCATTCCCACACATGATTTCTACCACATGTGTGTTGTTGATGAGCATTCTTTGAATCTAGTTCTGGATATCGAATCCCTCGGTCTTCCTAGAAAAATAAACGGGCTTAGTCTAGATTTAAGAGCCTCTCCAGCTCTTCAGCAATGTACACCATCATGCTACAGTATACAAAAATCTGTCAAGTTACTAAAAATGACTTTAATCCATTCTTTGAATTCCTTATTAGCACTAAATTGAATACATGCAAAATAACTACTTTTGCATAATTCTCAACTTTGCAATTATAGAGAGAGAAGCATTTGCAGAAACTTAAAGCATACTTCCATATAGCTCTGCTTCATGCATATTAGAATGCAGCCACAGCTCCTTCAGCATGCTACTCATTTTAGAGATAGCTTATAATTTTAATACATCTTTATGCCCCAGGACATCCAGGTTCTTTATAGATTTTAGTCCTCTCAGGAGGCTGGTGGCATTTTCCCATTTTACAGATGAAGGTGATTATAAACAAAGCATTGAAAAGATGTATTGCACAGCAGGTTGCAGGAATTTGTGCCAGTATAAAACACCTTCTTTGTTCTCTACTAGTGTTAACATCTATAATGTGCTTAGATTGTTTTTCTCATCCTTCATACAGCTTCTCTCTTTTTTTCTTTTTGCTTCTGCTTCTTTAAGCAGGGACAAACAAACCAACATAAAAGTGCTTGTCACTCTACCGTATTGATTGTTTCCTACTAATTACACTTTATTTAATTAAAAATAAAAGCCAATGTATATCCTAGGCAAAGAATCTTACTAAGTTGACAGCTTAGAAATGCGAAGACTGTCTTTGTTTGGAGGCACAAATAATCCTTGAAGGCTAAGAGCGTAAGTTTACCTACATTGCTCTCCCCTTATCCTGGAAAGAACAGCTATGGGAGTCAGCAGGGGAAGTGCCATAGAAATAACCTTGTCAATCTCTCCCTGCCAACAAGGGTGCTAATTAGTGCCAATTAAGAGCCTCGTTTTTTGTCTGTGGAACATCTGTCCATAGGCACTGAACTCAAACGCCCAACTCGTTTTATCGAGGCCAGAATTATCAGACAGCAATTCATTTTGGTCCCTGCTAATGGAACTTCATTTTAAACTCAAGTGAAGTTCTGAATCTTGCTCTTCCTAGTCAGGGTCAGCTACAAGATTCCTGCCTACTCTAATCGTCATTCGTATTTACCTTATTTTGACAAAGATATGCTTTCATGACGTCTACAGTGCACTGGCTAAGAAAAGAAGTGGCCAAGATAAAACCATGGGAGACCCACGCCTCTTGCCTACCCTATGTTCTACACTCTGCCTCATTTTTTAAAGTAATGTATTGTTACCCAGATAAATGGTCTTTGTTTTGTCTTTAAAAAAAAAATCCTGGTGGGGTAAAGGCCAGTGTAAAATGGCTTCTTTTTAATTGAACCTATTCTGTGTACACAGTGTGTCCATAAAAGCGCCTCCATCATTAGGGTTTGGTGATGCAAATGAGGGTGCCCCCGCTGTTTCTTTCTCCCTTTATAAAGTGCCCTTTCAATCAATGTTTGGGACAGGACAAGAACCTTGTGACTTGCAGCTTGTTTTATTCTGTGTGGCCACAAGAGGACTTTCATTCATTCCAGGGCAGCTTTATAATGACATATTATCACAGACAGTACCTAGGCTATTCTTTCTACTGCAAAGTACGTGGTAGGTTTTCTGAATTCACCACAGACTAGGAAAGCCATTTTATCTGGCAATGATGCCTTTAATTCAGGCATTTCTCTGAATTCCATTATGAAGCCTTTGTCCTTTCACTTCAAAGTAAACAAACACACTCATTGATCTTTAGAGGGCTATCAAATTTTACTGTAAAACACATTATTGCCATATCATTTTCTTCAGTTCTCTAATAAAGTTATTCCACATTATTCAATTTGTGACCTGCCTTGTACAGTGAAATGTCATGAGTCTTCTTACAGTGACTTAGAGTCTCACAAGAAGTAGAAAAATAAATTTATTTAAAACACAATGGAGTTCTGGCTGCTAACACATTATAAATTGCTCGATTTTAAATGTCTGAACTGGGCATGCTTAAAATACAAGGGCATATTTCATCAACGTTTATATAATTTTTCAGTCGACTTTTCCCAGCGTTTCACTCACCATCAGATGAGCGAGAGCTTGTCAGGAAAAATTACAGTTAATGGTAGTTAATGGCGGCTAAATTCAATGTTCTTGTTTTTATTTTGTCTTACACTTGCTGGAAATAATGAAAGTATTACATGAACAACCCTTATGCTGCCTGCAAAAACACTCCAGTTCCAGTGGTAGGTAACAAAAAGCTTTATCTGACTTATAAAACAATCTGTGTAAATATATTTTTATGTTTTATTTCATTCTAGCCATTAGCTAGCCTGAGCTAGGAAGTAATTATATGATATATCTCATAGCAGCAATTTGCTGTACTATGCCAAATTAATCTGCATAAATCTACCTGTTTCTAGGACACTGGAATGGAGTTCATGGGAAAAAAATCTGTTTATATTGTGTTTGTGGAATTTGGGGGAAAGTTAAGCCATTGGGCTTCACCTCAAATAGCAAGGCTCTCCTGCCCAAAAGAAATGCCTGTTATCTATATTAACCATACCACCAACAAAACTCCTAGTTATCCATTGCTAAAACAGAAGTTACGGAGGCAGAGAAGCCTTTCCACCTTTCAGCTAATCTCAAGTCACTGAGTTGGATCTCCAACCAGTTGGAGGAGAATATTCTGTTGAAAATTGTATCAGTTAACCATTTGAAGCCAATATACTCTGGGCTTTCAGGGTAAGTCAGCTGTCAGAGTCAAATTCAATGATGATGCCACTTCTCTTTGAGTTAAATATCTCTCATCAGCCACGCACCAAATGATGACGACTTGCTCACAGTACACTGGGGCTTACCGATGAACATGCAGTGCTGCATCAGGGCATCTTTGAGCCCTGGTTTGATACTGGTTAATTGATTTTTCTCTTGGCTTTCATCAGAATTTGGGGAGAAAAGCAAATTAAGGACCTTCCTCCCCAAAGCCAGGTCCACCTGAGGTGGATTTGTCAGCAGAATTTTATCTTACAGCAAACATAAGAATCTTCTGACTTCTAAGAATTTAATTTATCTTCTCTTTGTAGTTGAAAATATACATTTCATCACACACTGCTACCTGGATTCCTAGCATTGTTCCCACCCTACCCATTTTCTCCCTGTGGACAAATAAAATTGCAACAGCAAGAGAAGGCTCAGCTAACAGTGAAAAGCATCCCTACAAAATGATTACCTCAACTTTACAAGATAAGCCAGGTATCTCTACTTACTCTTGGTATTTCCTCAAAGAATAACCATAAATCTAGACTTGGAATACCCACCGGAAGTTTACTAGTATTCCTTTAAATGCCCTTGAAAAAGTACATGTTGCTACTGCCTGGATAATGTTTCAATCTGAGGTTCCCCAAACCTCAGTGAACAGGCAATCAATCAGCCAGACTTTGCAAACATTAAATAAAGTTGAATGGCCACTTCATAGTGCAGGTAACCAAGATAATGGAAAGTGAGTTTAGCTAGATGAGGTGTGAGACCATCAGCCACTTTTCTCCAGCAACTTCCAACCTCAAGGAGAGTACAGTCTTGTAAACTGTACTTTTGTACCAGCCTCTCAGCATTTTGCATTTTCATCTTTGGTATTTTCTGCAGATAGTTCTTCTATTGTCAAGTTTCTAAATTTAACCCTACCCAGTTTGCTGAGAAAAATATTTTCAAATCATGTCTCTAACACATACATAAAATAAACAAAAGTAATGATTAATGAGAAACTCTAAAGTAAAATGTTAATTCCAGAAATAAAAATTTCAATATTTGTCTTCATAGACATTATAAGGTAGCTGTTACAATATAGTCCAAATACAATCACTGAGCCATCTCCCTCTGTGCAAATTCCAAACATGCATATTATAAATATTGAGTATATACCAGAAATAAATATAAAAAAATATGTAATTGGTGAGGGAAGAAAGAGTCAACTAATTGGAGCTCATCTCTGCTACCCAACAATATTTCGAGTGTTTCCATATTCAATCAACTAATTATCTGCTATCAAGCTTCAGATAATGTGAATGAGATAAGAAATCATGAAAATTATAAATTGCTTGCGTATTCATTATTGTAAAATGTGTTCAATACTAATGTTTAAGTCAATAAAGTAATTAAAATGATAATTAAATGAAGTACTGTGTACACAGAAACATATTTGCTCTAAGTGTGTAGATCAGAAAACCAGAAATTCTAGTTCTTGCCAGTTTAACTATGTAGTAAATGCTTCTCATAATAGATCAGTTATCAAGAAAGTGCTTAAATAAAGGACACATTCTTGGCCTTGCTGAAAATATAATTTGGCTGTTTCGGAAGGACTACATCAGCTCTGGATTACTGGTGTTAATAGAGCCAAGCAGTGCACAGAAAATGAGGGCATAATGGGAAGTCCTTTCCTTTAGACTCTGGATTGTGTATAATGCATCACCTCCTCCCGTCATTTTTTAAAAAATATCTTCTTAATTGCATTTTTTCTCAGTCTAATGTTATGCGTGTTTGCATTCTCAAAACACGTTCCCACAGAGGTCAGGGGAAGGCAGCCCAGAGCTGGGCTGAGTGGCCTCAGCAAGCCAGCTAAGGAAGACACAGTCTGAAGTGGACGATCCACATGCTTAGATTTGAGAGTTGACTTTACTGCGTTTTCAATAACGCTAACATTCAGAATGGTCTTGAAAGTCACCCGGATAATAGGACTATTATCTCTCTTGGCAATATTTAATAAAAAGCTCTTAAGCACATCCAGTCCCCGGTTTTATAAAACATGGCAGCAAATTATCTCCCAAGAATGTTCAGTGAGTATGCAGTGTTTTTGTCTCTATTCAGCCAGCTTTTCTCTTCACAGTGAAGGAAGATGATCCCAGCCAGCCACCCCGGAGACAACTTACAGTTGCAGGTGGTCTGAAGGGAAAAAAAAAACAAAAAACACAGACAAAAGGCTCCTCACAAAAGAAATCTGAGTGAAAGTTGGTGGAATTTCAGAACACCCTCCATATTATCAATACAAAAATAAAGCCCCCATAATTTTGAAATACAAATTATCTGTAATTTCACTAAGCTGCCTATAAGGGATATTTGATTTAAAATGTATTTTCAGATGTGGCGGGGCAACTGGAGTAAAGGTGGAGTGAAGATGGCAAGATAAAAGATAATGAGCATCCATACTCCAGTTAGATATTGAAGCTGAGTCTACATACGCACAAAGAACTCTATAATGGTGTAGTTACCTAGATTGGAGTGGCCCAAATTATTCCACATCATGTTGGTAGAGATTCTGGGAAAAAAAATTCTATAGCCAAGTTAGTTTGAAAAACACTTCATATTCTACACCCCTCTTGTAGAAACACAGTGAGCATTTGCATATTAAAGGCTCAAAGAATTCCTACAATGAAAAGACTTGTTAGTTTTTTTAACCCGCTGTTTCCCAAATATGTTGGATCATATAATTCCCTTTTTTGCTGAATACCAATTAATATTTCATAGGAACTATTTCATGATAAAGGATTTAGAAAAAGAGAATCTAAATATTTCGTACTTAAAATACTTTTGCCTCACACATACACATAATTGACAGAAAAAAGAGGTTATTTTCTTTTTCTCTGATTTTATTTGCCTCAACTATTCACATCATTTGCATGGCATAAATAAGACCATGTAGCCTAAAGCTTCCAAGGAAAGTTGTCTGATATTAATAAGTAACTTTTTAAAAAGCACAGCAGCAACCCAGTTTTCAATTAGAAGATGAGAGTCAGTATACTCAATTTCTCAAAATAATCACTCAGTGACACATACATGATTCTCCCACTGACCTGCTTGGTGGCCACAAATAAACAGAATTGGATCTTTCCTTTTTAAATCTTAGAAGCTCAATTTGTTCTCAGAAATTATCTGAGACAATTACATTTTTTAAAAAGTCTGAAATTAATGCTTTATAAATAAAAACCCAGGATTAACTCTGTACAACCATTTCAGAATTACCTTATGTAAAACCTTCAAAGTTGAATTCCATGGG
Organism: Hylobates moloch; assembly: GCF_009828535.3. Lineage (NCBI taxonomy): Eukaryota > Metazoa > Chordata > Mammalia > Primates > Hylobatidae > Hylobates > Hylobates moloch. The sequence goes on from NW_026652282.1 coordinate 128,203,041, forward strand.
AAAGTTAAAAAATGTGTTTACTCAAGCTATTGGGGTGAAGCCTTAACTGCTTAGATATATTTTAGGGGCTGCTATTTTTATGCAGAAAAAAAGTGACTTTCCCTAATAAAGTTTCTTAGGAGAGTAGAAAATCCATATAATGTCAATTTACATATTGCTGTAAATGTTCCTGTGTGGTTTCACCCTCTCCCTAACAAAGATTAAACACGTTTGTTTTAAAAAGCAAAGCCAGCCAGCACACTATTTAAAATATTACAGTGAAAGCAGGGAGGTGCGTCTTCTGTATTCAAGATGTGCTTATAGTTTCTGGATGCACAGATCTCAAATGACACTGCACAGCTCAGCCCTAGCTCTTTTCCAACGTCATTTTGCTCTATTCAAAATGATGATTCCAGGTAACATTTTCACATGGGTTGCCAGCGTTCTTTAGAGAATTCATGCTCTGTGAGGTGCTACACCACACTTCCAGTTACTGATCTGTCCATTTTACCTTGGCTGTGAATATTGTGCAAACAAAGGTTACATTCCTTTTCACATGTTATGCAAACTGATCTAATTTTCTCAATTTATTGTTAGATTTTCAGCTCATGGAATGTGTCTGTGAACTAGACAAATTTAAGGGGAAAGAAGGGACTCAAGGATTAGATTCCCATGAGAACAAGAACAAGGCCGTATTTGATCGGCTGCTGCTGAAATACGGCATTTTGACAATCAAGAATGAGCTTTACAGAATTAGCTTTTAGGCAGCCAGTGGCATCTCCATCTCAACTTGTGTTAGCAAAATCTGCTGGACTATAAATAGTTACTATTAAAGACAAACAAACCATAAACCATCGACTCAAATTTTAAAAAAAAAATACTTCTGCTTTTTTATCCTGTACAAGTAAGCATCACTTGGCACAATAGATTTGTTACCGGAAAGTGCATGGGATACCATTAGGAGAAATACCTAATGTAAATGATGAGTTGATGGGTGCAGCAAACCAACATGGCACATGTATACCTATGCATCAAACCTGCACATTGTGCACATGTACCCTAGAACTTACAGTATAATAAAAAAAATAAATTAATTAAAAAAGAATAAACGACATAAAACAGATAAAGAGCTTAGAATACTGCCTGGCATGTCAGATGTGCTATATAGTGTTTTAAATTTTTAATTAAATATTTTAATTTTTAATTATACATTTTAGTAATTTTTAAACAAATATTTGTCTACATTTGTTTTTCTGTTTTTATTTTATTCTTCATACAAACTTAATTTTTATTCATACAAACTTTCATTTCATTGTATGCAGGAAAATTCCATTTGTTTACAGAAACATGGCATCTTTTTCAATACAAATGTTATATTTCAGTTGTTTATAGTTATTCATCTTTTAGAACTTCTGGATTTCTGACTTAATTAAGAAGGACCCTCTCCCCTAGATTGTAGAAACAGAGTTCCAAGAATTTTTACTAAAGGTATTTTCATTATTGTTGTTTTATATTTTATATTTGTATCTTTTTTAACTTTTATTTTAATTTCAGGGGTACAAGTGCAGGTTTGTTACGTAGGTAAACTCTTGTCATGGGGGTTTGTTGTACAGATTATTTAATCATTCAGATATTGAGCCCAGTAACCATTAGTTATTTTTTCTCATTCTCTTCCTACATTAATATATTTAAATGTGATAGGAAACTACCTTTGTTTTCTTCTAAATGGAGATCTAGTAGTGCCAGTATCATCATTACATATCCATTTTTTTCTCTTTGAATCAATGTAATGCTATTGTTATATATTACATACATATATAGGGAGAGAGATTGAATTGTCTCTTCTGTTGATCTAGTATCTATTTTCATGCTAATAATGTATTGATTTTATTAAAGCGGACTGTAGTTTTTTCATATATTTAGTAATGAAAATCTTTTCTACTGTTCTTTCTTTTCATTTACCATGGTTGAGCATTTACCCTTTTAGTATACGAACTATAAAATAATTTGTCTCATGCCAAAAAGAATCATTTTGAGGAATTCTAATTGGAATTGCATTATAAATTAATTTTGGGAGAAATAACACTATAACACTTCTGCTGTGAGAACATATATATCTTTCTAGTTCTTTCAAACCTTGTTTATGTACTTCAGTGTCATTTTATAGTTTTTTAATGTAAATCCATACAACTGTTGTGAATGAAATGGGGTGTTCTTGTATCTCCATTTCCAAGTACTTATTATTAGTTTGAACAAAATGTATTGATATTTGTATGTTGTACATTATAATATTGTGTATTAATTAGAAAAAATACTTTTGCTTTTTTATCCTATACAAGTAAGCATCACATGGCACAATAGATTTGTTACTGGAAAGTGCATGTAAATTGATGTTTTGAAAATCAAACCATATTGTAAATGCATGAGATGAGCTTACTATTTAGAGGGAAACTGCGGTGAATCATTTTCAAAGTGAAGGATTCTTTTTAAGGGTGAAAAACTACCTTTTTATCTGTTTGGAAATATGTGCTAGAATTTTTGTGACAGGTTTGCTTCAAGTGGGAAAACATCTATATATGATTTTCTTTTTATCTCCCATGTAAAATTGTGTATTACAATCATTCAGTAATAATCATCATGCAGCCAAACTACACCATAATAGCGTGGGCATGTGAACGTGCATTTTCTCTGTTTTCTCATTATGGGAGACTGTCATGATTCATCCACTTTACCCCTTGCTTTCCTTTTAAAAGAAGAAGCTATTGAAATTCTATTTATAAGAAACGTTGCTTTGAAATCTTTCCACATGTATCCCATTTACATTATTGGAATTAGACTAAAAAAAGAGTTTTATACCACAGGTTCAAATTTGGGAAATTATTTAATGGCTTTAAACCAGAAATGTTTTGAAATGCTTTGATGTGCATAATGAACTGCCTTATCATCTCCCCCCTCTTCTCATCATAATCTCATCAAACTTTTTAATATGGAATTAAAAGACAACAAACCTGAATTGAAACATAATTTGAAAAGTCAAGTTACTTTAGTTGAGATCTAAAATTTAAGCAAGAGCATTGGAGGGTTGAAAGCTTAGGAACACCTCCTATTATTCTATAATTTTTGAACAGGTTTCTAGGAGTTTTGCATAAAACTTTATGTAAAGAATGTTTTTCAAGAGAGTTGCTCTTCCACAGAGGTAGTCTCTTAACTTGGATAAATCATTGCTGTTCAGAGAAAGATCTCTCTCTGAAAAACAAAAATCAGTTTATTTATATCCACATAAGTACTCATTTGACCTGCAGTTTCAGGCTTTTATAATAAAAGTGCCAGTAGAAAATACAGTGAGTATGAAATGCTAAATTATGTGAAAAATTGGAAAGCTATAACTGAACTTCTTTTAATTCTATTTTATAAAGTTAATTTATGTTGCATTCAGAATCAAATTGCTAAAGACATTTCTTTGCTCAGAATTGTTATCTTCTACAACTATTTTAGACCCTCACTTAATATACCACTTAGTTAAATTCCTTACAGTGTACATTTTAGCAAGGGAAGAAAAAATGATTCGTCTATTGGGCCTGAAGAAAGTATTTTTTAAAAAACACACAAATATTTTTAAACAGTGCATATGTACTTTATGGCATTACTCTCTTAACTCAGCGCTTAGGAGTATGGGAAATAGTACCTTGGTGAATTATTTTTGATAGTTCACTCAGCAATAAGTTTATTAAGCCACTGTTACAACTATGCACTTATATATTTTGATATACAGTGTATTCTACATTAGTGTGTCTTCCGAGATTCCATTCCTACTCTTAAAACCAATTTAAATGTTATTTTACCTTCCCTCCTAGCAAAAATAAGCTTAATTCTCAAGGGTTAATAGTCAAGCCTTATCATAATTAAAGGCAGAGTCTGAAGTGTCTTTTTAGACCAAGGAAACAGAAGTAGATATGCAGCAACAGGAACAATTTGCCCAGGCAAAGGAATGGAATGTTTATTTCACAGAATGGCAGAGGCTATTCCATGAAATTTTATTGACATGTTTTCTTATTCAGACGACTTCCTTTATGCATGCAAAAACTGGGAATAAAGAAAAGAATTTGTTCCACCTGATTAGAAAATTGACAACATGCTTGTTATATATTTCAAAAGTAGTTTTTCATATATATGTGAACCACAGAATTAAAAATTATGACTCAGCAAATTATCCCAGTGGTGATTTTACAAAATGTGAGAGGATGTTTTGGGACTCAGGAGCAGAGAATATCTCTGGCCAAATTCCTGTCCTCCATTGTTTCCTCCCTCTTGTATTCTTGTATTTGTTCCACTACCTCTGAGGAGGTGCTGCCATTTCGCAAGACAATCAAGTCCAGGTGGACTCTGCAATTGGAGAGTCCATGGGTAGGCAGGAGGGCCAGGGTTAAGGGGTCTCTTACTGGAGTCAACCAGACATACGTTCAAGTAATGAATCCATCATTACTGGCTATAAAAATTTAGCTTCAAGTCATGAAACCCAGTTCTTCATTTGTAAAATGTGGGTAATGGCAGTGCCTACATCTCACTGGGTTGTAAATAGTCAATTAGCTAGTGGATATAAAACACTCAGCACAGTGCTTGGCACTTAATAAGTCCTAGCTTTTATTTTTAGAAATAACTACAAACTAAGAGTACAATTGTGACTGGGATAAGATGCTGTGATGAGCTCCAAGAACGAGAAGACTGTGCCTAGTACCAAATATGTATACATTTAAGACGTTCTAGCCATTCTTTGTTTTTATCCTCTGGGACTGGGGTAGGCAGGTAAGCCGAGGAAATGTTCAATGTAGTCCAGGTTTGCTCTTTCTGGACAGGTCTTTCTCCAACTGGAGACCTCCAGGACAAGTCAGGGAATAGAGTGAAAGGCTTCCCAAGTGACTGAAGATTGGAATGTAGTACAAACAGCACTCACTCAAAAGACTCAGTGATCATGACCGCAATAATCATGAACATGACTAATAAAAGTGTTTATCAAAAAATTCCTATGTACCAGGCACTGTGATAAGCACTTCAATCATTTAATCATATCATGTAGGTGCTATTACTACTCACCATTTTACAGATGAGGAAACTGAGTGATAGAGAGGTTAAGTAACTTGACCAAGATCACATGGCTAAAAGATGGTGGAGCTGGGATTTGAACCCAGCCATTACAGCTACAGAGCCTGTCCACTTCAAGTTCTGCATTGTATTTGCTTTCCAGCCACATACATATGAGCACACATGCATGCATTTATATTTCTTCTTACGATACTACTTTTAAAATATGGATTAACAAATGTAAGAATACAATATATAAAAAAATAATATTACTTCAGAGCAAGTGACACCTTCTGGATCATTCTTTCACTTTACACTCAAGAATATTTTCTGGTTATCTGTTGTGTAGTAGGTTCTTCCTGTACCGGCTGCTGAAGAAATAGGGGAGTGGATACCACCCCTTCCACTCAGGTAAATAGATCTGTGAAACTATTATGTTCAGGAGAGTCAAACATCCTGCTACCTGTGGTTCCACAGTCCTCACAGGTAGAAGACTGTCTTTGTTGGGCTTTCATGGGCATTGCTTGGGTTTGGAAGTATATCACAATTCAATCATCACTATCACAGTCTCCTCAGTACCCACGCTGACCAAACCACAATGAAGAGACTCGCAAATGAGGTGAGAGGCGATTCTACCCAGTCTTTAGATAGAACTACCCCTCAAGGTACTCTCCCACCACTAGGTGGTGAGAATTCCTATGGCTCCACATCCCTCAGTCCCAACTACTTGATATTGTCCAACAGATTTAATATTTGATATCTGTTGTGTGCAAAATAGTATACCCACATTCTCAGAGTGAGAACATCACTTTTGGTCTGAAATGTTTGCCCTTCAGAGAGTTAAAGAGTCATTTTCTACGTGTGGCATTAGAAGCACAAATCAAAATCCTTTTATGAGAATGTCGAAAAAAATAAAGAAAAGAAAAAGGCCCAATAACAACAACAACAAAAATCCTGTTATGGAAACACAGATACAGCCACAGCTAATTATAAAGCCAGACACACCGTGATGTGCTTGCCTTGGGAAAGACATGCACAAAGGAATTCCTGAAATTGCAAGTGCCATTCACCCTCATGTTCCTGAAAGCCAAGAGACCCTATGTTGCTTGTTTCATTTCCCTGGCTCTGGGAGTATCAGTATGATTTCAGCTTTCATGCCACTAAGCAAATCAGTGACTGCTGGCCCTCTTGATCTGAAAGTCTGTCATGCGGCTGCTCTGCATTCCCCAACTTCCCAGAAGCCTGGGCACAGAAATCTGTGGTTTGAAAGCGGTTGCCATTTGGACCCTGGGGCCACTGGGGTTTTTCTGGGATAGATCCCCAGCAGTATCTTCTCTCAGTATCGTTACATCTTTACTGTGCATCTTGGCTTCTTGCCACCGTGAATACTGAGTATCGCATTTCTTTCTGAATAGCATAAATTGAGCTGAAGTTGCTTTAAATTTCATGCAGAAAACAGCTCTGCTTCGAACTACAGCCATTTTTGTGTTAAAAATCCATCAAGATATAATCTTTTTGTCCCTCCTCCCCAAGACACACAAACCCTTTCTAGCAGATGGGAAAGAAAGGCAGATTATTTCAATTAAGAGGCTGTCGCTGACAATTGTATGCAACCTTTCTTCAAAGTTCATGGCAGCAGTGCACTTTTACATTTCTTAGTGACTCTGTCAGGATCTAATTTTCAAGGTACGGTTACCATATTAGCAACCTGAAATTTTAATCCAGTAGTAAAGGGCAACACAGGTCACCCAGTTTCAGGCCCTCTTCAATATCAAAATTTTAAAGCGCTGCATAAAAGCATGAAGATAAAGGGTAGACCTAGTCCCATAATCCCATTCTCTAAGACAGTGAGATTGTAAAACGTATGAGATTTTTCTAAAGTTTTCAAATTATTCTACAAGTGCTAAAACTATTACTAAATTGAACAATGTTTCCTTGGGTATAATTGAGTGGAAAAATGCAGTCACTCTTCTCAGCAGCATGAAACATCCAGAAACATGCTGGGGATATCTAATTAGGAGAGGGGTGGCACACATAGTTATTGATTTTAAGTCTATCGCTCTCTGACAGCATTGGCAGTTGATTTTTTGATTCAAACTGCATTGACAAAACACTTTTGAAAAATAATGGCCAAGATTAGCAAAAATAGCACTCAACTAGGAGTCAAGAAACAGGACTGAGCTTTGGCAACACTATTACCTGTGTGAGCTGGGACGCCTCACTTAGGTCACCTGGGCATGACTTTCCTCACTTCTAACATGGAAAGAGAACCAATGAGAGTAGGTGACTGCAAAGCTCATTCATGAGCTCATCTGTTGACAACACAATTCGCTACAGAGTCTGAGTAATATATCATCTCTGTTTTATTATATGAAGAAACAAAGGCTCAGAAAAGCACCAAATAAATTCATCAGGTCACATGACAGGGGAGTGACAGCGCTGGAACTTAAGCCACTCGGAAATGGATGCCCCACATCTGTGACCTCTCTAGGACAATAATGGCTCCCTCCCCTGTCTCCTTGCTCCAGAAACTGAGTAAAGACCAAATCTAAAAGATTTAACAATATAACAATATATATTATGTGTTATATAACAGTATGTGTAGAAAACACATAATGCCAAAGAACTAGAAAGTAGTAGTATTATTAAGATTATTTTGTTATTTTTCCTTTGTATTTAACAATTAGTAACAGCTCAATTGAAACTTTATGTGGGTGAGTCAAACAGGGTATTAAAAAAGGTTTGAATTTTGTAATCCAAGAATCCTGGAGTGAAATTTCATCTCCCTCAACAACTAGCTGTGTGATCTTGAGCAAGTCATTTAACTGTTCTGGGACGAAATTTCCTTCTCCATAAAATCAGTTTAATCTTGTCAACCTCTCAGAGACATTATGAGGCTAGAAGGTGATTAAACAAGTGAACCAGTGAAATTGCACAGTGGAAAGAACACCAGGCAGGCCTGACTTCAAATATGACTACCAGTATTGGCTGTGCAGCCACAGGTGTTTGGCATTCTCTCTGAGCCCTTGAGAGTACAATCCTGGGAGTGATGATAGTGGTGACGATGGCGATGGAGATAGCGATATCTATCTCACAAGGTTGCTGTGAGCATGAAATAGCTGATGCTTATAAAATATTTCATGGTGCCAGGTATATAGCAGGTGCCAAAAGTGGTGGTTGCAATTACCCGAGAATACTGCTCACATCCAGATTGTTTTCTTCCTTTCTTTCTGTACCATATGATATACAAAAATTATTTTGGAGAAACCTAGAATGACCCTTTCAATTTTTAGATGGCCTAGACAATTTCCAGATATTATGAGAAATAGGTACTTTAAAAGATTTTTCTTTTGAAAAATATGAAAATATTCTATGTACTCACATATTATTTAAAAGTCAAAAAAAAAAAAAAACCAGCTGCTGGCGAGGTTATAGAGAAAAGGAACACTTATACACTGCTGGTGGGAGTGTAAATTAGTTCAACCATTGTGGAAAGCAGTATGGTGATTCCTCAAAGAGCTAAAAGCAGAACTACCATTCGACCCAGCAATCTCATTACTGGTTATATACCCAGAGGAATATAAATCATTGTACCATAAAGACACATGCACACATATGTTCACTGCAGCACTATTCACAATACCAAAGTCATGGAATCAACCTAAATGCCCATCAAAGACAGATTGTATAAAGAAAATGTGGCACATATATCCCATGGAATGCTATGCGGCCGTATAAAGGAATGAGATCATGTCTTCTGCAGAAACATGGATGGAGCTGGAGGCTATTATCCTTAGCAAACTAGCGCAGGAACAGAAAACCAAATACTGCATCTTCTCACTTACAGGTGGAAGCTAAATGTTAAGAACTTATGAACACACCGAATGAAGCAGCAGATACTGGGGTCTACTTGAGAGGACAGGGTGTGAGGAGGGAGGGGAGCAGAAAAGATAACTATTGAGTACTGGGCTTCATAACTTGTCGAAGAAAAAATATGTACAACAAACCCCCGTGTCACATGTACCCCCAAACCTAAAATAAAAGTTAAAAAAAAAAGAAAAAAAGAAGAAATACTCTATGTAGTTACAAAATTGAAATCTCCATCTGGAATTTTTATAAAGTGGGCTTCTTATGCCAAAACAAGTAACTCCAGAAATCAGGCAATGGAGCTGTCAGAGTTATAGGTTGCTAAATCATTAGCTTCTACTCTTCTCTGGATACTTTTCTCTCACTTACTGCTCTCTCAGGGACCCTGGAACCTTTGGCAAGGACAAGGCAGTGTACTATGGGGTTGTACTGTAGATCTTCAGTGTCAAAAACCCACAGGGTAGCAAAGAAAATAAATTTTACTCTTTTGGTTTTCAGAAGACCTACCCCAACCCCATCTAATCCATCCCACCTACTCTGTTCCAGTCTTGGCAGCATATTTGTAGATGTCAAGCAAATGGCTTTGAGACCTTTTCCTTTTTTGGTCCTCATTGTTAAAGTGGGTGGATGAACCACAAAGAAAGGCATTTGTCAGATTCTTCAACTGATTTTACAGCTGTAATTTTGCGTGCATCTGCGGTATTCTGCCAACACTGCTCCCTACTCGTCAGCGTAAAATGGAGGGGCTTTTAGCAACTCTGAGAAGGTGTCAAGAGCAGACCATTTAAACCTAACACTCCCAGTAACGTAATTGTGGTAAAGGATCTGGCTGTTTGTGAGATGCTTGATAGGAGGGAAAAACAAAATGAATAGTTCAGAAGCGGATATTTCTTCTCCTCTACTCCAGTCTCAGTTGGATTTTGTTTGTTTGTTTCTTTATAAATTCTAAGAATAATCCATGGAGCGTGTCTACACTGCTGTTATATGTTCTTCATCTGGGCCTGGAAGACTTGTCAGGACTCTGATGAGTTCTGGCCCTGCAGCCATCTGGGGAATCTGGGGACAAGGCAGCATATTCTGAGAATGCAGAATCCTGGCTTCTAGTCCCAGCCCTGCCACTCCCTAGGTGGAGGACTTTAGGAAAATCTCTTCCTCTCCCTGTGCCTGGTTTCTTTTCAATTGGCTATCTAACAGGAATGCTGTGCCACTCACATGGGCTAATGTACTGTGTGAAAGTGTGTTAAAATTATCATTCACTGTGCACATGAAAAGTATCTCTGATCATAGCACTTTACAATGTAATAACTGAAAAAAGAGTGTGCATATGTCTATGTGTGCATCTCATTAGATCAGACAACATTAGAGTGACCTACTATTCTGGGATACAGAGCATATGTATGCATGTGTGTGTATGGGGGGGTGTGTTATCACAACATTACATTCAATTATACAACTGAATTTTTTTTAACTTTGGTCCCTTGCTTATTAATTTCAGTGCCTTCCACCAGCATTATTTGCTTCACTCCCAGTTACTGTTTAAAAATGCTGAGAAGAATCTGGAAATATGCCACTGTGGTTGATAACAGATGGGGACATTTTTGAAAATTATTTCACCATGAGGATATAAAGCCACTTTCTAATTATCAAACAAGTTGGTAAGCATGAAAGGCGATGGATGAGTCTCTTATAAAAATAGACCCAAATATTAGTTTTCTCTTCACTTTAATGTGGCACAATGGACATTTCTGAAGGGATATGCCACCAAAATCAATCTTCTATGAATTTTATTTTTGTGATGGTCTAAGTCCCTTGCAGGAATAGATCCTTCAGCCTCACTGAAGGGAATATGCAACTAAAATGTCATTATTTCTAAAGTTTTCTGTAAGTGCTATGAAAATTTCATTACCAAAGAGAATAGAAAGACCGTGAGAATGTTTTCCAGATTGCTATAACCAATACAGGAATTACATTATTTTTAGATCAATTTTGAAAATATTTTTACTAAAAAACAATTGATATTCATTACAACCCTGGCCATCCTTTTACCAAAGCCTTCATCATTGGAAATGTTTTGGCATTGCCATTTTGGCTTGCACTGTGGTTAGTCCATTTTGGCCTAATGCCTGGGCAAGATCACACCTGACTGCAAATCCCTAAAGCCACTTCCAAATGACTCATGGGATGGCTTTAGTGTAAGTTAAGAGCATATGTTCTGGAGCCAGTCCTGTTCTGCCTCCCTCTTTGTTACTGTGCCACTTTGAGCAACTCACTCAATGTCTCCGAGCTGGGTTTCCACTTCTGTACACTATAATGATGATGAACCCCATGGGATTGCTTGTAAGGAGAAAAAGTGCATGGGAAGTGCCTGGCACATAGTAGGCACTCAATGAGTTAGTTGGGTTGCTGGCATTGTCGGTGCAAGTCTTATCTTCACTAAACCATGAGTTCCTTGAGACAATGATGTGCAGTGTTTCACCCTGAGTTACCAGTGTTTTGGCCCAAAGCCTTACATATAGTAGATACTGAATGCATATTTGTTGAAGAAAAAATGAAATCTAGTAGAAAGGAAGCGATGTTTGCCTTTTCCCAGAGAGAAGGAGAGAGAGGGGGCGGTGGGGGGTGGGGGGGAGAGGGAGATAGAGAATTTGCTTTCAATTACAGAGGTGTCTCAAAAGTCATCTGAGATATACAAATCCTATGATAGAATTAGGTCCATGAACACCACCACAAAAATCAGATCTAATCTTTCAACTATGATGGCTGAGCCAACCCATCTTTGTTTTCAGCTTTTGTGACAGAAATGTAAATCTACAGCTCTCTTTGAAGGGAGCCCCCATTTTAGATCTTGGTACCCATCAAGCCCCGGCAGCTTCAGTGCTTCTTGATGCAAACATTCCAAATGCCAATATTGCTTGTTGTCACATTAGCCAATATACAATCCTCAACATAAAATCCTCTTGATGTCTGATTACTCTTCTCAAGGACCACACGCTGATTCATTTCAAACTGTGAATTACCTTTAATTCACAGCTTGAACAGGCTGCCAAATTTTGTTTTCTCTGCTCCCAGGTGGCTGCCCCCGATGCAGTGGAGAACTTCCAAAAATATATTAAGTCCTTAGGAAAAGTTGGCAAGCTCAGAGATGCAGGGCATACAAGACAAGCTAAAAGCAAGAGTTGGTATACTTCTTGATTTAAAAACCAAAATGTCTGCAACTAGTAAAGTTATCAAGATTACCAGTTTATCAGGAGAGTTAGTTTGGCTTTTATAAGCCTCAAACTGCAGTATTTTTAAATTCCAAGTACCAAATCATGTATTCTGATTAAGAATTAATCTGATCAAGAAAATAACAGTCATTTCTTCCTTGCCCCATTACAAAGTCACTTTGCTACCAAAATTGCATCCAAGTAGCAGATCAAACATCTACATGGGGAACAATATATGAAATTGCTAGAAAGTGGGTTATTGCTCTGCAATAATGCATTGCAGTTCTTAAATTTCAAATCAAAATCTCGAAGGAAACATTTCCAATGATGAAGGCTTTGGTAAAAGGATGGCCAGGGTTGTAATGAATATCAATTGTTTTTTAGTAAAAATATTTTCAAAATTGATCTAAAAATAATGTAATTCCTGTATTGGTTATAGCAATCTGGAAAACATTCTCACGGTCTTTCTATTCTCTTTGGTAATGAAATTTTCATAGCACTTACAGAAAACTTTAGAAATAATGACATTTTAGTTGCATAAAACAATTTTGACCCAGTGTTGTGTCATCGAAAACAGAGCGGTATAATTTCTTATGGGAGTACATCCCACCAGGTTGTCGGAATGTTGTGTCCAGGTACAAAAGGAAAACTTTGGCATACTAAATCCCTGAACTTATCAAATCCCGTGAGGAAGGGCAACTCAGCAGGATGAGAGAGAGCTTTGAACTCACAGGGCCCTCGGCCTGCATTCCAACTTTTTCACTAAGGAGCATTGTGACTCGGAGGGCTCTTCTGTATGTTTGTAGCCAAAATACCCATTCAAAATAAGTGGGCATGGCCAGTTTGTCTTCCTACTGGACTGTGTACACTTCAGGAGGAAGGACTATTATTCTAGCTTTGCTTTGCTCATCTGTAAGATGGGAATAATTTGGAGCACCTCCATGATGCCTAGCAACTTTAATAAGGCAATGTACATAAAAGCACCTGGCACCTGTTCTCAACAGCACAGTAATTATTATTTGTGTCTGTCATTCCCGTGATAGTATAGTGCCCTTTCTTCCTAACTATTGCTACAATCAAGGATGTCTTCATCTGACATGCATAACAACCACCCACATGTAAACTCAGGCTGGCCTCAACCAATCTGTCTCCATAAGACCTTCCATCAACTCTCTGGATCCAGAGTTTGGATGTTTTAAAACATACAGTTAATGCCATAAGTTGGCGAACTGGTTTTATAAAAAAAAAAAAAACAACATTATGGCTATATTAAGATTTTATGGAAACTATCCAGGCATCTCGACAGCATGGTTTAAAACACAGGAGCTGCTCAGTTAAATGGGGGTCTGGATGGTTTCCACCTGGACATAGTCCAAATGCTAACAACCAAGTTTTACAAAGGAGCTTGATATTTGGAGCTGCCATCTCCTCAACGGTCCTCACAAAACTGAAGTTAAGAACTAACTGGATGTACACCCTTGAGTTCATGGAACCTGCTTGAAAGTCCTTTTTGGAGCAACTTAATACATCTTATCTATTCCTATGTATGATGTCCCATAAAAGACCAACAAGGTCATGCATTTGGGAAGGCCATTGAACTGACAGGTAAGTGGCAAGATGTTATAATACACTGGATGAATCAATCCAACTGAACAAAGAAAATCCAAGTTCTTCGGCTTGGTTTCTGTTTTCTCCCTCATTGCTCTTTAATAACTTCATTAAGAAACTACAGGTGGCGGGCACCTGTAGTCCCAGCTACTCAGGAGGCTGAGGCAGGAGAATGGCGTGAACCTGGGAGGCGGCGCTTGCAGTGAGCCGAGATCCTGCCACTGCACTCCAGCCTGGGGGACAGAGCGAGACTCCATCTTGGGGAAAAACAAAGAAAAAGAAACTACAAAGCAACACAATGTCTGGTGAGTCCATTCAGAGTCTGAATCCTGTCATTGAAATAAAAAGATCTCTTTGAGACAGAATAGACAGACATGATATTACTGTGTAAACATACAACTCCACAGCCCTGAGAACTACAATTTCACCTTCTTATGCCCATGCTTCACCCTCTTTTTGGGGACAGAGACATTTTTGTGGGAGATTAGAAACTTTGTTTGATTTAGAAGACCTAGGTGGGGCCTTTTCCAAGACTGTAACATAGCTCAGAATCATAGAGGCTGAGGGGTGGGAGACCAATTTCTGGTCTTTTCTCCTCCAGAAAGTATTAATGATTAAAGTTAAATGTATTTTTATGTTGCTAGATTTAATTACTAAAAAGTATAACTGCTTAAATTTGAACACTGACAAGTGTTTGTTGGTGTACCTGCATGTGTAGACACATATACTCATTAATTTGTTTAATTTCCTTTAAGAGACTCTGTCTGTATAGTTTAAAATAAAAATAAATTCTCCTGTGATTTAACCTCATATCTTCTGGATACTAGGTCAGTGCTTTCCCCCACAATAACACAACTGACACAAAGGAGGGGATTAAACCTAGGTCTCCAAACTTCCTCAATTCAGTACTCTTGCCTCATAAGCATTCAGAGTTCCAGCTGAAGCAGGTAGGATGTCATGGCATGAATGGACACTGATAAAAAGCACTGTATGCCAATGGAGTATACTGAGAAGGAAAATACCCAGTTTTCCAAAAAGCCAGTCATATTGTTGGGGTCAGGCTCAGAGACAGCAGTAATTGTCAAAAAGAAAGAGGGAGACTGGCTAGTTGCAAGTTTATACTCAGGCCCACTGTGGTCAATGTTTTCAGACCTGGTGCCCATGTGTATAGTCCTTCTAAACAATGCATACTCCAATGGAAGATCTGCGTTTTGTCAACCAGGGAAAACAGGCCAAGATGAGGAAAAGTAATGAAGTGTCCCAGTAATTAAGGGATTCTGTTTTACAAGACTCTAATCTCTCTTTACTGCACTAAGTGTCAGGAGTGTGCTTGGGACATTTTCTGGCCTTGGGTCTTTCCTGCATCACAGCTGACTTACAGGCTGCTTCTCACCAAGGTGCAGGCATTAGCAGTCTGTCTGCACTCAGAATGATCTTAATCACCTGGAGGATTACGCTGCCAAATGGAAAATCCTAGGAGGTGGCTTAAAAAGCACACTGTAGTTAAATGTGGGAGAATGATAGTAATGGCTAAGCCGATAATTTGGAAGCTAAAAATAAAAATAACTTTATTTACAATTCTGATCTGTCCTATGTTAAACCCATACCCTACAGTAAGAAGGGAACTTATTGCAGCTAAAATCTGATGGATGGTGCTTGGACTTTAGATCAAACACACAAAAAGAGAGGAGCTCATTCATAAAATGGACTCAGTGTCTTCTAGTTTTACTGATGCTTCCTATAGAGTATTTTAGTCATATTGACTACACTATATATTACCATGCTGCGAAGTGCTGTTCTCTGGAAATGCAGCCTCTAACTATAAACCACAATTGACGAGTTTATTTCTGTTAGTTACAAACTACTGAAACATTGCATTCTATGGTATATATGGAAAGCAGCATATTTCACAGTGGGAGCCTAATACTCTTGCTTTAGGAGTAAGATAATTTTACATAGGAAAATATATTTTTATATTTTTTTCAAGTTTGGAAACTTGTGTTGATTTCCTAAATGCATGTGAGAGAGAGAGAGAGTGTGTGTGTGTGTGTGTGTGTGTGTGAATCTTATCGACTTTTTAATGGGGATGAAGTGAGGCAGGAGTGAAGGCAGGGAGGATTAGATCTGTTGTTTCCTAGAATAACAAGGGGGAGGGCAATTCAAAATGTGATTAATGGAAAAGCTAAAATGTACAGCATCAAAGATGACTTTGATTTTTGTGTTTTCATATAATTTGGTCCTTAAATCGGGATTATGGTTTTATTATCCCCTTCTCTTGTTTTTTCTTGCTTCTTAAAATTGAGAATTCTTGGTTGTTGAAATTGAACTTTGAATTAGAAGGCACAGATCAGTCTAGAAAAGCAAATAAATGGACCAGTGATGGGGTCAGGGCTTTGGGGCTTTGCTACTGCACTACACCAAGAACGTAGAAATGCCACTTACTTTCTCAAATCCTCAGTCTATTTGGGAGTCATTCCCAGTTGTTTTATGCAATTATTCATGATCTTCCAAAAGGTGAGCAATTCACTTCAAGTGTGCCATTAGGCCACTTGAATGTCATAAATTATTTCATTTTGAAAAATTCCAAGTATGTGCCTATTACACAAAAAAATCGACTTCCATTTTCTATTATTAGATATGAAAGAAGTTGTGAGAGAAATAATACTCCCTTGATACTCTCTTGGACAAATGGATATTAGAAAATCTACAATAGTTAATATGAGGAAATTGGTTTCTCCAAACCCCTCCTTCAGTTAGCATTAATAAAAAATGAAGACAGTGCTGAGTGAATTGTAGGGCCCTGGCTTCTGAACTTCAACCTACCATCATGTAATGTCTTATTCCGGCTCTTCCTGGATGCCCTTGTTTGTCTTTAATATACCGGTGCCTGATGACCTGCAAATAGTGAGGTCTTGGGCTGACTGGCCATAGCGATCCACTCAACATTTCATATCCAATTATGGCCGCTTAGATTCCCTCGTCCATCCTAGTCAGTGGTGACTGAATATTGTGTAAAATAATGTCTTTAGCTGATACTATACAGTGTTTGAACAACTAGTTAAAATGTGGGAAACGAGCCATCTAGAGATTTATTTTTCACAGAAATCACAGTTGTTTTCGTATCCCAGGTATTGACCTGGTCTGTATTTACAAACTTAGAGAGCTTAATGGTGATCTCATTAACTTTTACTGTTATTTACTTATTATGGGTCCTATAATCTGTTTGTATTACTCCAAAATTAATATGCTAAAATCCTCACCCCCCCAAGGTGATAGTATTAGGACATGGGTATTTGGGGAGGGGATCATGACATGAGAGTTGAGCCCTCATGAATGGGATTAGTGCCCTTATAAGAGGAGGCCTGGGAGAGACCCCTCACTGCTTCTACCATGTGGGATTAGAGTAAGAAAACAGCTTTCTATGAGGAAATGGTCCCTCACAAGATGCCCTTCATGCTGGTGCATTGATCTCAAACTTCTCAGGCTCCAAAACTATGGGAAATAAATTTCTGTTGTTTATAAGCCATGTTGTTTATAGTATTTGTTATAGCAGTCCAAGTAGACTAAGACAATGGGAAATTTGATTCTCCCCCCACCCCAACCAAACTACATATTATTATGAGTCAAGGTTCATAGTTTCAAGGAGCAGAGGAGAGAACAAGATTGGATCAGCATTGAGGCACTGTTTCCTTGCCAAATATCCCCAAAAAGGCCTGATTTGGAAATCCAACTACTCACGATTTGAAAGATACTGACTTTGTAGAAGCTCTGGTGGTTGGGTCATTCCACTCTGAAAAGAAAAGATATAAACAATTACTGTTCATGTTCCTACTGTCAAATGATTATTCTGAATTAAATTGATCTCCAAACATGCAGTCCCCTGAGTTACCTTCTTGAGATAAGTAACAGATGAAAAAAAAAAAAAAAAAAAAAAAAGGGAACCAATTAGATATACCATGGGACTGGAAGTCATTATGTTAAGTGAAAAAGGCCAGGTACAGAAGGACAAACTGCATCTTCTCACTTATTTCTGAGAGCTAAAAATTAACAATTAAAATAACTTTTTGTTATTGTTGTTCTTTCATGTTTTAATGATTTTAAGTAGGAAAAAGGAAAAAATGAGGGAGCAGAGGACATGGATGTTTGGACTAAGAAGGATTTTTCAAAACCACTTACTTTGTAAGGTGAATCCTGGGGTCAGATGCTGCGATTCCTACAAGGAATAACATACATGACACAAACATTAGTTAAATGACACAAGGAGAATAAGAGGTATATTAATTATTGCTGAAGATATAGTTGACTAATGTTTGCAAATAGGAAACTGCTGTTAACAATTCCATTAATTAGGCTTTTGTCTATAGCTCTATTTGAAGGATAAACATTGCCAGCCAAACCTGCTGCAACATGATCATAACTGCCATTTAATCAAAATTATAAGTAAGACTGGTATCTATCTGGGAATGTGTGTAACATGGGAACAAATGACCCATATGTGTGAAATTGAAGTGTATAATTTCTCACTTAGCTGGAAAACGATGCCTCTAAAAGAATAAAGAGGACTTGGTTCAAACAGATGATCATGTTTTTTGTAAAACTGTAAACAAGATGATAATTAATAGATCTGCCCAGTTTTTCCCTTTTATAGAAACAGATCCAACTTTCTATGACACATGTGCACAGATGTACCTCATTTTATATATAAGAAGTGTTCTTAAAACTGCATTGCAAGTCTGTTGAAGTATAGGAAGCAATGTGAAATGTTAGTGGACTGTGTTATTTAAAGGAATTTAAATTTGATTTGAAAGTCACACTATACACAATTCATTCACTGTTTTTAGAAATCCAGATTTGCACATGCTGCCTTGCTTGGAGTGTGGCACACCTGTGTGGATACTGACAAAACTTGAAGGCAAAAGCATTACAGTAACGTTCAGGGCACACATGGCACTGTGTGGATGGAAGAGAAATGGTACAAAACGCAATACAGGCATTCCAAAAACTGGAGACAATGAATTCAAGCAAATACAAGAATTAGTTATATCAATCATTGTTCCAAGTAATCTATTTATTAAGCCTAATATTGACCCTCTGTAGATGAAAACTAGGCTCACAGCATTCTTTATCTTTTATAAAAAGTAAGCAAGAACTATAACACTTTGCTTTAATCAAAAATGAAATTTCCAGCCTATTTGGTGTGATTCTGTTGCTCAAGAGGTTTGTCTTCTGACAAGATCACCACTCTGGAAGACTACCACAAACTCAACAAGAGGCAGAAAAGGCCTCTTAGAGAAAGAACTGTCTGTCACAAAGCCCGTATAGTTTGCTGCTCAGAGGCTTCTGTGCTCTCCCTGATAGAGAACTGTCTTTTGACAAAGGACTCAAATGATTCTCACTCATTTTCAAATCACAGATGGCAAGGAAGGGGAAATACTTCTAGAGGCACAGGCGCTGAGAAAACTGACAGGTGAAAACCAATAGCAAAGGAGCCCACAAAAATGACACAGAAAAGTCTGAACTTAAAAAGCACAAGAATCTACAGTCATTTAATATAGAGTCAAGCATTCCCACCTGTCTTAATAGACCCTGAGAACATAATTGCAGCATAGTATAATATTACACATACTACAATAACTTACATTCATAATAATATATGTTATCAAGAAAGAGTAAAGCATGCTTGATATAATCTTTAAAAGAAGTCAGGAAAATATTAATTACACTTCAAAATAATTTATACTGCATGATTCCTATAGAATAATAACCTTCAGTTATCCAATAATTTTAATTATCCAGAACATCTCATTTTCCAGAGTGTCAAATAAATGACTTGTTAACCATTTATATCTCTGTAACTATATACAAGTATTTTTATCTGTTACCATTTAAGGGATTTCATTACAAAGGTACAGGATGAGTTTGGGCTTGTATACCTCCAGGAAATTAAATGACAAGTTCCAAAGTCAATTAAGCCAAATATCTGATCAGAGAGTAAAACATGCAGTCAGTCTTTGTACTGGTCTTATGCCTGAATTTTTAACCTTCATCCAAATATTTTGGATTTTACACCTAAACAATCAGTTCTTCCAGAGCATCAGTGCAACAATGCACACAGCAAACTGGAAGATTATGTCATTCACTGAATTGGAGGAACCGATATTTATTCTTGATACAATTTTTAATGTTAAACTGAATTTCACACTTCTTTTTACTTTATTTTTTAATTGTTAATTTTTTGGTACATAGTAGGTGTATATGTTTATGAGGTACATATGATGTTTTGATTATTATGCACTGGATTTCACATTTCTTAAACTAGAAATCAAATCAAAACAAATGAAACACCTTTGTATATCACCAAAGTTACTTTACATATGTATCCAGTCCCAATTGGAAATAGCTTGGTTGTAGAAATAATCTGCACAGTTCTCACAGTAATTGTTAATGCACAACAAATAATACAAATTTATTTTAAATGCCTGACTTTGCTTTATGCATTTCTTTCATAGACATGTCATATATGTAATTTTTGCAGTAGAATATAATGATGCCACGTTCTTTTCACAAACTTATATGAGGTTCTTTTAAGCAATAGCCTTGACAATAATCCTAAAATCAGAAGTTCCTAAAGGATCTAGATTCTAGAGCAAGGGTCAGCTAACTTTTCCTGCAAAGGGCCAGATAGTAGATGTTTTAGGCCCTGGGAGACATACCATCTCTGTCATAATTACCAGACTCTGCCATTGTAGTGTGCAAGCAGTCATGGACAATGCGTAAACAAGTGGGTGTGACTGGGTTCCAAGAAAGTTTGATTTATAGACACTGACATTTGAATTCCACACTCATGTGAGTATTATTCATAATAACATATTATTTTTCTTTTGAAAATGTTAACCCTTTAAAGATGTAAAAACCTATGGGCCGTAGTTTGCCAACCTCTGTTCTAGAGGATGTTTACCTCCAGGAAAACTTTATTAAACTTCTCCTGAGGATATTATTATTCTCTCAATTCTACTTGGCATGCACTTACTCCCTTCCTTGTGAGGTTTTTCATCGTCTATGAGAAAACATGCCATTTTCGATTTGAAATTGGTAAGTAAGCTTAAGTAAGTTGAGAATTTTCAACTGTATTTGTTTTAGTAAGCTTACAGATTCATCAACTAGTTTACCTAGAAAATCCATTGGGATTATATAGTGTACACACACACACACAAACACACACACACACACACCACGCCCCAATACAGATGGGGAAACAAAGGCTTAGAGGAACTTGAACAGGACCACACAGCAAGCAAATGGCAGTGCCAGGATTAAAACCAGCTGGGAATGCAGCTCTTAAGACAGCACTCTTTCCTCTGGGCAAGCTCTGTCATGGATGTAAGAAACTGATGCTTTCTGAAAGGATGCTGTCACCTAGTTCTGGTGGAAGCACTGAGGAAAGGGGAAATCACCTTTGTTACATATAGGGATGGCCATGTTTTGGAAGATACAATTTGAACTGGGGCATCAGTGAGCCTGTGTGATAAAAGATATACAGAGAGACAGTATGACCACTGGTGCCAGGAACACCTGGATCTAAATACTGGTTCCCTTATTTATTAACTGGATAATCCTGAGCACATTACTTAACTACCATGTTTCCTCCTCTGTAAATTGGGGTAGTAAAATTACCAATCTCTTTGGGTTGTAGTGGGGATTCAATTATTTACTATATATTAAGTGCTTAGAATGATGTGAGGCACATGGTGCCATTGTATGTGTTGGTTGTTATTTAAAATGTACTTTTCTTTCAAACCAACGTTTTGGCAGGAATCAAATGAAACAGGAGTGGGTGTGTAGACTTCTTTCTTTCACCATTTTAGGAAACTTGCTTCTACCTTTGTCATGGGGTTGATGGTAGCACAGATAATTGGCAGAAAATGCAAACTGTGCTTGATTTCAAATTGTGCACTTACTATAAAAGCCCATTTAAACAACAGTTCTATTGTATACACTTGCAAATGTCAAAATTGCAACTTGCACAAATTATCTCCAAAATTGGAGAACCCAGCTGAAAACACTGCAGTTGCTGTACAAGTGTTGGACCTGAACTGGATAGATAACTCCCTTTGCTGGAGATGCCAGGGGAAAGGAGAACAGAAGCCTAAAAAGGGTGGGTGTGAATGCAAAAAGGAATAGCACACAGCCATACTGGGACAGTGAGGTTAGCTGTTTGTTTAGTTCTGACCTCTTTCATAGGTGAAGGAAGATCATTAAGCAAAGTTTAGATCAGTGTTACTGTCAAAATCATGACCCTAAAATCTAAGGGTTTCTCCTTTGGGTGTTTCTCCTTCTACAAATAAAGTCCAAACTCCTTGAGGTAGTATCCAAGGCGTTTTCCAAATATGCACCTATTTGCCCAGGTTTCCTCTCTTTCCACTCCCCATCACACAAACTTTAATCCTGCCACTTGAGACCTTATATCACCATGCACTATAGCATGATCCCTCATCTCTCATGACCTTGCTCACACTAGTCTTCTGCATGCGGTATTCTTCGCTTGGCCCCTTCTTCACCTGTAAGAGTCTTAATCATCCTCTAAATGTTTCCACCTGAGTGGTGAGCGCTTCTTCAACTCCCCAGGGGAGTGTTAGATACGACTCTGAGTCTTGTCTTCTCTATGAAGACATTTACTACATTGTTTTGTATTCTACGTGATAGCATGTAGACGGTTTTTCTTCACCCCTACCTTTAAGCCCACTGTATCTTCTCAGTAAACGATTTCTGAATAAATGGATGGAAGGAAGAAAGGAATGGAGGAAGAAAGGAAGACATTATATATATTTTTAAAGTATGTTAGAATAGCCATGTCTAGACATTTTAAAAAGTGATGGAAATAAAGCAAATCTTACTGAGAGAAGGTAAATAAAACTAATATTAAACATTTGACAATAGAACTGTAGAAGATAAAGCTCTGTCAGTGTGATGTCTTGTTTTGTAAAGATCTTGTGAGCAAGAACTGGAAGGGGATAAAAATGAAAATCAGTTCATTAAAGAGTATAGGTTTTGTAACTTTAAAATCTTGAATGCTGCTGTTCCATCATCTATTAGATATTTCTTAAGGGACGAGTTATTCAATCTCTGTCTCATCTGTTCTAGGCACAGTGACTTGGACAGTGGCAATACCCTGTGGAGTAAGATATGCATGCTGGTATCTGTGTGTATTTTGTTTTAAAGACTCACTTTCAATAAAAATTATTTTGGGGGTGGAGCCAAGATGGCCGAATAGGAACAGCTCTGGTCTACAGCTCCCAGCCTGAGCTACACAGAAGACCGGTGATTTCTGCATTTCCGTTTGAGGTACCGGGTTCATCTCACTAGGGAGTGCCAAACAGTGGGTGCAGGACAGTCGGTGAAGCACACTGTCCACGAGCCGAAGCAGGGCGAGGCATTGCCTCACTTGGGAAGTGCAAGGTGTCAGGGAGTTCCCTTTCCTAGTCAAAGAAAGGGGTAACAGACAGCACCTGGGAAATCAGGTCAGTCCCATCCTAATACTGCACTTTTCCAACGGACTTGGAAAACGGCACACCAGGAGATTGTGTCCCGCACCTGGCTAAGAGGGTCCTATGCTCACGGAGTCTTGCTGAATGCTAGCACAGCAGTCCGAGATCAAACTGTGAGGCAGCAGTGAGGCTGCGGGAGGGGCGCCCGCCATTGCCCAGGCTTGCTTAGGTAAACAAAGCAGCCAGGAAACTCGAACTGGGTGGAGCCCACCACAGCTCAAGGAGGCCTGCCTGCCTCTGTAGGCTCCACCTCTAGGGGCAGGGCACAGACAAACAAAAATTCAGCAGGAACCTCTGCAGACTTAAATGTCCCTGTCTGACTGACAGCTTTGAAGAGAGTAGTGGTTCTCCCAGCACGCAGCTAGAGATCTGAGAACGGACAGATTGCCTCCTAAAGTGGGTCCCTGACCCCCGAGCAGCCTAACTGAGAGGCACCCCCCAGTAGGGACAGACTGACACCTCACTCGGCCAGGTACTCCTCTGAGACAAAACTTCCAAAGGAAATATCAGACAGCTGAATTTGTGGTCTCACGAAAATCCGCTGTTCTGCAGCCACCGCTGCTGACACCCAGCCAAACAGGGTCAGGAGTGGACCTCTAGCAAACTCCAACAGACCTGCAGCTGAGGGTCCTGTCTGGTAGAAGGAAAACTAACAAACAGAAAGGACATCCACACCAAAAACCCATCTGTACATCACCATCATCAAAGACCAAAAGTAGATAAAACCACAAAGATGGGGAAAAAACAGAGCAGAAAAACTGGAAACTCTAAAAAGCAGAGAACCTCTCCTCCTCCAAAGGAACGCAGCTCCTCAACAGCAATGGAACAAAGCTGGACGGAGAATGACTTTGACGAGCTGAAAGAAGAAGGCTTCAGACGATCAAACTACTCCGAGCTATGGGAAGAAATTCAAAACAATAGCAAAGAAGTTAAAAACTTTGAAAAAAAATTAGACGAATGGATAACTAGAATAACCAATGGAGAGAAGGGCTTAAAGGAGCTGATGGAGCTGAAAGCGAACTATCGAGAACTACGCGAAGATTGCAGAAGCCTCGGTAGCCGATGCGATCAACTGGAAGAAAGGGTTTCAGTGATGGAAGATGAAATGAATGAAATGAAGCGAGAAGGGAAGTTTAGAGAAAAAAGAATAAAAAGAAATGAACAAAGCCTCCAAGAAATTTGGGACTATGTGAAAAGACCAAACCTACGTCTGATTGGTGTACCTGAAAATGATGGGGAGAATGGAACCAAGTTGGAAAACACTCTGCAAGATATTATCCAGGAGAACTTCCCCAATCTAGCAAGGCAGGCCAACATTCAGATTCAGGAAATACAGAGAACGCCACAAAGATACTCCTCGAGAAGAGCAACTCCAAGACACATAATTGTCAGATTCACCAAAGTTGAAATGAAGGAAAAAATGTTAAGGGCAGCCAGAGAGAAAGGTCGGGTTACCCACAAAGGGAAGCCCATCAGACTAACAGCTGATCTCTCGGCAGAAACTCTACAACCCAGAAGAGAGTGGGGGCCGATATTCAACATTCTTAAAGAAAAGAATGTTCAACCCAGAATTTCATATCCAGCTAAACTAAGCTTCATAAGTGAAGGAGAAATAAAATACTTTACAGACAAGCAAATGCTGAGTGATTTTGTCACCACCAGGCCTGCCCTAAAAGAGCTCCTGAAGGAAGCACTAAACATGGAAAGGAACAACCAGTACCAGCCACTGAAAAGACATGCCAAATTATAAAGACCATCGAGGCTAGGAAGAAAATGCATCAACTAACAAGCAAAATAACCAACTAACATCATAATGACAGGATCAAATTCACACATAACAATATTAACTTTAAATGTAAATGGGCTAAATGCTCCAATTAAAAGACACAGACTGGCAAACTGGATAAGGAGTCAAGACCCATCAGTGTGCTGTATTCAGGAAACCCACCTCACGTGCAGAGACACACATAGACTCAAAATAAAGGGATGGAGGAAGATCTATCAAGAAAATGGAAAACAAAAAAAGGCAGGGGTTGCAATCCTAGTCTCTGATAAAACAGACTTTAAACCAACAAAGATCAAAAGAGACAAAGAAGGCCATTACATAATGGTAAAGGGATCAATTCAACAAGAAGAGCTAACTATCCTAAATATATATGCACCCAACACAGGAGCACCCAGATTCATAAAGCAAGTCCTCAGTGACCTAAAAAGGGACTTAAACTCCCACACAGTAATAATGGGAGATTTTAACACCCCACTGTCAACATTAGACAGATCAACGAGACAGAAAGTTAACAAGGATATCCAGGAATTGAACTCAGCTCTGCACAAAGTGGACCTAATAGACATCTACAGAACTCTCCACCACAAATCAACAGAATATACATTTTTTTCAGCACCACACCACACCTATTCCAAAATTGACCACATAGTTGGAAGTAAAGCTCTCCTCAGCAAATGTAAAAGAACAGAAATTATAACAAACTGTCTCTCAGACCACAGTGCAATCAAACTAGAACTCAGGGTTAAGAAACTCACTCAAAACCACTCAACTACATGGAAACTGAACAACCTGCTCCTGAATGACTATTGGGTACATAATTAAATGAAGGCAGAAATAAAGATGTTCTTTGAAACCAACGAGAACAAAGACACAACATACCAGAATCTCTGGGACACATTCAAAGCAGTGTGTAGAGGGAAATTTATATCACTAAATGCCCACAAGAGAAAGCAGGAAAGATCCAAAATTGACACCCTCAATCACAATTAAAAGAACTAGAAAATCAAGAGCAAACACATTCAAAAGCTAGCAGAAGGCTAGAAATAACTAAAATCAGAGCAGAACTGAAGGAAATAGAAACACAAAAAACCCTTCAAAAAATTAATGAATCCAGGAGCTGGTTTTTTGAAAAGATCAACAAAATTGATAGACCGCTAGCAAGACTAATAAAGAAGAAAAGAGAGAAGAATCAAATAGATGCAATAAAAAATGAAAAAGGGGATATCACCACCGATCCCACAGAAATACAATCTACCATCAGAGATTACTACAAACCCCTCTATGCACATAAACTAGAAAATCTAGAAGAAATGGATAAATTCCTTGACAAATACACCCTCCCAAGACTAAACCAGGAAGAAGTTGAATCTCTGAATAGACCAATAACAGGATCTGAAATTGTGGCAATAATCAATAGCTTACCAACCAAAAAGAGTCCAGGACCTGATGGATTCACAGCCAAATTCTACCAGAGGTACAAGGAGGAACTGGTACCATTCCTTCTGAAACTATTCCAATCGATAGAAGAAGAGGGAATCCTCCCTAACACATTTTATGAGGCCAGCATCGTCCTGATACCAAAGCCTGGCAGAGACATAACTAAAAAAGAGAATTTCAGACCAATATCCTTGATGAACATTAATGCAAAAATCCTCAATAAAATACTGGCAAACCGAATCCAGCAGCACATCAAAAAGCTTATCCACCATGATCAAGTGGGCTTCATCCCTGGGATGCAAGGCTGGTTCAACATACGCAAATCAGTAAATGTAATCCAGCATATAAACGGAACCAAAGACAAAAACCACATGATTATCTCAATAGATGCAGAAAAGGCCTGACAAAATTCAACAACCCTTCATGCTAAAAAGTCTTAATAAATTAGGTATTGATGGGACGTATCTCAAAATAATAAGAGCTATCTATGACAAACCCACAGCCAATATCATACTGAATGGGCAAAAACTGGAAGCATTCCCTTTGAAAACTGGCACAAGACAGGGTTGCCCTCTCTCACCACTCCTATTCAACATAGTGCTGGAAGTTCTCTCCAGGGCAGTCAGGCAGGAGAAGGAAATAAAGGGTATTCAATTAGGAAAAGAGGAAGTCAAATTGTCCCTGTTTGCAGATGACAGGATTGTATATCTAGAAAGCCCCATTGTCTCAGCCCAAAATCTCCTTAAGCTGATTAGCAACTTCACCAAAGTCTCAGGATACAAAATCAATGTACAAAAATCACAAGCATTCTTGTACACCAATCACAGACAAACAGAGAGCCAAATCATGAGTGAACTCCCATTCACAATTGCTTCAAAGAGAATAAAATACCTAGGAATCCAACTTACAAGGCATGTGAAGGACCTCTTCAAGGAGAACTACAAACCACTGCTCAATGAAATAAAAGAGGATACAAACAAATGGAAGAACATTCCATGCTCATGGGTTGGAAGAATCAATATCGTGAAAATGGCCATACTGCCCAAGGTAATTTATAGATTCAATGCCATCCCCATCAAGCTACCAATGACTTTCTTCACAGAATTGGAAAAAACTACTTTAAAGTTCATATGGAACCAAAAAAGAGCCCGCATCGCCAAGTCAATCCTAAGCCAAAAGAACAAAGCTGGAGGCATCACGCTACCTGACTTTAAACTATACTACAAGGCTACAGTAACCAAAACAGCATGGTAGTGGTACCACAACAGAGACATAGATCAATGGAACAGAACAGAGCCCTCAGAAGTAATGCCGCATATCTACAACTATCTGATCTTTGACAAACCTGACAAAAACAAGAAATGGGGAAAGGATTCCCTATTTAATAAATGGTGCTGGGAAAACTGGCTAGCCATATGTACAAAGCTGAAACTGGATCCGTTCCTTATACCTTATACAAAAATTAATTCAAGATGGATTAAAGACTTACATGTTAGACCTAAAACCATAAAAACCCTAGAAGAAAACCTAGGCAATACCATTCAGGACATAGGCGTGGGCAAGGACTTCACGTCTAAAACACCAAAAGCAATGGCAACAAAAGCCAAAATTGACAAATGGGATCTAATTAAACTAAAGAGCTTCTGCACAGCAACAGAAACTACCATCAGAGTGAACAGGCAACCTACAGAATGGAAGAAAATTTTTGCAACCTACTCATCTGACAAAGGGCTAATATCCAGAATCTACAATGAACTCAAACAAATTTACAAGAAAAAAACAAACAACCCCATCAAAAAGTGGGCGAAGGACATGAACAGATACTTCTCAAAAGAAGACATTTATGCAGCCAAAAAACACATGAAAAAATGCTCATCATCACTGGCCATCAGAGAAATGCAAATCAAAACCACAATGAGATACCACCTCACACCAGTTAGAATGGCCATCATTAAAAAGTCAGGAAACAACAGGTGCTGGAGAGGATGTGGAGAAATAGGAACACTTTTACACTGTTGGTGGGACTGGAAACTAGTTCAACCATTGTGGAAGTCAGTGTGGCGATTCCTCAGGGATCTAGAGCTAGAAATACCATTTGACCCAGCCATCCCATTACTGGGTATATACCCAAAGGACTATAAATCATGCTGCTATAAAGACACATGCACACGTATGTTTATTGTGGTACTATTCACAATACCAAAGACTTGGAACCAACCCAAATGTCCGACAACGATAGACTGGATTAAGAAAATGTGGCACATATGCACCATGGAATACTATGCAGCCATAAAAAATGATGAGTTTGTGTCCTTTGTAGGGACATGGATGAAACTGGAAAACATCATTCTCAGTAAACTATCACAAGGACAAAAAACCAAACAGCGCATGTTCTCACTCATAGGTGGGAATTGAACAATGAGAACTCATGGACAAAGGAAGGGGAACATCACACTCCGGGGACTGTTGTGGGATGGGGGGAGGGCGGAGGGACAGCATTAGGAGATATACCTAATGCTAAATGACGAGTTAATGGGTGCAGCACACCAACATGGCACATGGATACATATGTAACAATCCTGCACATTGTGCACATGTACCCTAAAACCTAAAGTATAATAATAAAAAAAAAGAAAATAAATTGAGAACACAGTTTGAAGGCAAAAAAAAAATATTTTTATATTGCTATTCTGAGGGGCAAGAGAGAGAGTCTAGATTTTATGGCGTTGGAAGACCAAGGCCATTTTTGTCACTGAGAATCCAACTGGAAGATTGGTATAATTAAAATAAGACAAAGAAAAATGCAAGAAGGAAGAGAACTGACCTGTCCTGGGATGGAAAAGGTGTTCTGCTCAGAGTGTCCAGCAGTATGCATGGAAGTGAGAGGAGTAGGCCAGGAATGGGTCATCTCCTAATGAGGAAAAATAAAGCAACTTTATTTGAGGGCAATTAAAAAATCAAGCTCTTTCTTACCACTAAACAATGTAGGTCCTTTATAAATACTAACTTATTGACCTAATATTTAAGGTGAATTTAAAGTTATTTGGACCATCCAGCAGATGTTTGCACACTGCCAGTGACAGGGAGCTTGCTGCTGCTTGAAGCAGCCTGCTCCATGTTGAGACAGCCTGATCAGGCTACTCTTCCTTTTTTGTGAGTTAAAAACTTGTCCCCCAGGAACTTCTACTTATAGACTGTACTTTGGAGCTGCACAGAATGCATCTCCTCCTTCTTTTGAATGACAAGCCTTCAGCTGTTGGAAGATAGTAATCCTATCCCCTGGCATCGTCTCTTCTCCAGGCTGAGACATTCTCAGCTTGTTCATTCATTTATTGGGAACTTTCAACTTTTCTTCTAACGCTCAATTTCTGTACACTGTCACTATCTTTGGTGCTTCCAGGAGGAACTCCAGATTGCCCGGGGCTCTTGTAACTCATGGTATCCTGTTCCAGGTGTGATCTGTCAGCTCAAGGGAGGACAGTACTGTCACTGCCTTCTGATACTCATCTTCTCTTGATACAGCCCAACGGTTAGTGACCCATGATGCACATACTGTGGGTTTTTCCATGCAAAGATGAAGCCACTGAGGGGAATTCTTTCTCATTCATAGAGAAGGTTACTATGTGATTGGTAGCTCAGTTCCACACAGCCATACACATAGACAGTGTATCTTTGAGTTCAAGTCTCAAAACAGGAAAAGCCCCTTAGGCTCCCACCCTCTGTTATCAGCAGGGGCACCCTCTCAGCTCTTTCAAATACTCAGTTTGAAAGAGGTGCTTTTCAAATCTTACTTGAGTCTTAGGGCATGTGGCCAACATGCTTTACGCTAAGAGCAAGGATAATTGAATCACATGCTCAAAATCCCAGCAACAGAAAGATGATAAGTTTTGTGAAGCAGGAGGGAGTCAGTATGTGTTGGAGTCATCATTTTCATATATAACCATTAAGCATTAAAAAAAAGTCATGATAGAAATAAAGTAGGGATTTGGGGAAGGATGGAAGGGATCAAAATTATGAAAGTCTTTTTTAATGAGTAAGTTACATAATACTTGTTTTTTTCCAGTCTTTATAAGTCACATAATTAGTCATTTCAAAGGTAATATTAATAAGAACTCTCAGGTAGCACTAAAACAGGTTTTTTTCCTTCTATAATTACTCAGTTCAAAAAGAGTCTTTGATGTATGAAGAGCTGCAATGCAAGGAGATACTTCACAGATTCATTCACAGTGGCACTGCTGAAGCAGAATTTGTAAGTATTATTCTGACAAAGATTGAATTTTACCTAGCACGATTTAAAAAGGAGGAGGTAAGTACATTAAAAATGCAAACACAATTTAGAGCAGATGCTTAACCTACTTAAGAGATAGACTACTTCCAAGTGTTTTTGAGTTGTGCATTTGTATCCAGTTGATAACATTCATGACAAATCCTACTCATGTATTCATCAAAACTGGCCACAAAGTAAATATATGTGACAACAGTAATTCTAATTACTCTGAGTTTTAAAAATACTCAATGATCTCTTTTACAATTTAGATGGTTTTTCTTGATTAAGACTGGTCTCCAAAATAGTCAGATCATTTAAAATATATAGCTTGGGATGGGGGAGCTGTTGGTATAAGGGTACAAAATTTCAGTTTGAAGGAGTAAGTTCTGAAGATCGGTTGCATAACATGGTGACTATAGTTATTAATAGTAAATAATGTACTGTATACTTGAAAATTGCTAAGACAGAGTTTAAATGTTCTCACCATAAAAAAAGTGGGCGAAGGACACCATGTGAGGTGGACTGGGTACGGTGGCCTGTAATTCCAACATTTTGGGAGCCTGAGGTGGGTGGATCACGAGGTCAAGAGATCGAGACCATCCTGGCCAACATAGTGAAATCCCGTCTCTACTAAAAATACAAAAATTAGTTGGGCGTGGTGGCACGCGCCTATAGTCCCAGCTACTCGGGAGGCTGAGGCAGGAGAATCGCTTGAACCTGGGAGGTGGAGGTTGCAGTGTGTCGAGATTGTGCCACTACACTCCATCCTGGTGACAGAGTAAGACTCCATCTCAAAAAAAAAAAAAAAGTATGTGAGGTGATGGATATGTAAATTAACTTGATGTAATCATTCCACAATGTATATACATATCAAAACATCACGTCTTACCCCATAAGTATATACAATTTTTGTCAATTAAAATAATTTTTTTCTCAAAATAAATAAAATGTAGTTTATATCTAGCCAGAGTCAATAAAACAGCTGGTAAGTCTCTTCTAGGAAAAGGAGTGTTGTCTGTTTTCAGCAACTACTGGGTATGCCTAAATTGATTAGAGGCTTAGTTTTATCCCCTTTCACCGCTGATTTTAGAGGTGTGCCTCTGGGTTTATTAAAAGGTGTTTCAGACACTGGGAAGAATAAAGTCACTTCTCAAAGGTGTACCTTTTCCCCTAGGTTTTCTGTATTTACTCGGAGGCAGAACCTGATTATCTTGAATTACCAGTGGAGTGCACTGCCCTGTTAACCAATCCACATGGAACTGCACAAACTTCTACATTTTCAATTACAACTGATTTCGAACTGTATTTGAAAATGTGAAATTTCATGAAACAGCACACTGAGTCCATGTTACCGCTGATGCATTTGATTACGGTAGGCAGGATGTAGTTGAAAGGAGTATAATTTCCTGAAAGAATATCTTCTGCAAAGGACTTTGGAGCAAGCAAGCTCTTTCACTTCTCAAAATAAATTAGACTTGTAAAGTGTGGCACATTCACAGCAGATATTCCATTGTTATCCTTTTCATTAACACTTGAAGGATATTAATCTATTTTATGTTCTTGCTATTCCTAAGATAAGACACCTATGCATTCTTACCCAACTTTACTAATCCTTCACCCAGTCATCAGGTAGGGATGAGCCCCTGCTCCCAAAATGTTGCCACAGCTTTTATAACAGGATCCAATGATGAGTACCTGTACACAACACCAAGAATCACTTCTCTTTTAACAAAAATAAGTTACATACACACACACACACACACACACACACACACACACACACACACACATCTGAGACTGGTCTGAACTTCCACAGAGAAGCACTGCTTTATGTTTGGGATCCTTTGATCCTTTGAGAGAGAGAGAGAGAGAGAGAGAAAGTAGGAATTCATATTCCCAATGGGCAACTGAGGTAATGGGGGTTCCAAGAGGTGAGGTCACTTATACATAGCCTTACATTTAGTAGCAAGTGAAGGTTGATTACTGGTACAAGAGTGCACACTTTCCACTATAACAAATATTTCTTCCTCTGTAAGATTGACTAACATGGATAATGAAGAAAAGACTAAGGAATACTGTTTTATCTTTTAGTATTTGGCAAAGAATGGATTTCATAAGTGATAGAGCATTCTACATGACTTCTAATAATAGGAAGACACTTATATTAATGTGATATGAAGACTCCAAAGTCAAACCCCACAAAATCACAAAAGGCTCAATTTTCCACCATATTATCCTAACAATAGCTCACGGCTAGGACTCAAAACAAATCCAAAACCACTTGCAAGTATCCTTGCTTTGCCCAATTTAGACACGAAAGCTGGGTATGCCACAGGCTGAAGGGCAGAAGACAGTCTGTGTTCCAGGCTTTGCTAATCTCAAATGGATCCTGTACTCATCTAACACACAGCTACCTGAATAGCTGTTATCTCAAGTAACTAGTATGTTGTCACAAGCCTTACCTTATTCACCTTTGTATCTCTCCTGCCTGGTGTGTAGTAATTGGTTGGTCTTTTTGTACTAGAAACTCAACAGGCAGGGATTAGCCTCACACCCTTTTCACAGACAAGGAATTGAAGCACAAAGAGGTAAAGCGACTTGTCCAAGGTTACACAGCAAATGGCAGATCTGTTTGGTGGATTCTTTGCATTTGTTCTACTAATTTTTTATTTTTTATTTTTTTGAGATGGAGTCTCGCTCTGTCGCCCAGGCTGGAGTGCAGTGGTGCCATATTGGCTCACTGCAACCTGTGCCTCCCAGGTTCCAGTGATTCTCCTGCCTCAGCCTCCCAAGTAGCTGAGACTACAGGTGCGTGCCACCACGCTAGGCTAATTTTTGTATTTTTTAGTAGAGACAGGGTTTCACCATATTGGCCAGGCTAGTCTCAAACTCCTGACCTTGTGATCAGTCCGCCTCGGCCTCCCAAAGTGCTGGGATTACAGGCATGTGTAGCCATTATAAACCAGTCACTAGGACATGGAAATGATAAAGTCAAGGACCTCTTTTTGAAGCGTTCACTGCCCGACATGTGAATCACCTTGAGAGGGGAATGAGAAAAGTGCAGAGAACAAGGTGGTGGGGAAAGTCACTGTGCTAGGCATTTGGAAAAGGCTTCAACAGTTGAAGTGAGAGGAGCAGTGTTTTTGAACACACATGTGTGTTTATGTGTGTGTGAGTGTGTGTGTATCCCTTTTAGAGGCTATCATTATACCTGGCACATAGTAGCTGTTCAAATAGTGTGTTTAGGTTAAGCATAAATATTCAGGTACTTACTGTAAAAGAGCTCAAACTGAAGAGATGATTAGGGCGATTTTTCAAATGACCACCTTAATGAATGCAAATGATGATGATAGTTCACATATTTCATTGTTGTTGTTACAGTCAGAGAGAGCCCCAAAAGCAACATGGACTAAGTATTAAGATAGGGAGAACTTAACTCAAGCCTAGCTCTGCCAAAAGCTATGTGGGTGGCCCTGGTCAAGTTGCTCGTCCATTCTGGGCCTCAGCTTTCCTGCTTATAACATGTGGGCTTTGACTTGGATGGCCTCTAGTTCTCCCAGTAAGCAATACTGTTCATCTCTAATTCTACCTGTTCTGCCTACCTCACAGGCTTGACATAAGGGAAAGCAAATGAATAATTGTGTAAGGGCTTTGGAAACCATATAGTTTTGTACACATTCAAAGCTCATTGCTACCAGCCCCATAGGTATGGCTATGGCATTGTCAGTATGAGCCTGCATGCCTTGGCTTAGCAACCAGGCAGCTTGTGATCTGCCCAAGGCTCAAGATGGAGCTTGCCTACACCTTTCTCCCTTCCCTCTACTAAAATATCAAGAACGTAATAAATGCAATTTTGGAAGTATTCACAAATTCTTGTGATTAAGAATAAGTGTGAACAGCTGAGTGGCTCAAATAACAATATGGTTGAATAGAAGAATACATCTGCAAAATCGGGTTCAAGTTTATCAATATTTTCACAGGAAATCAGAAGTAAATGACTCACGAGTCATGGTAACTGAGTCATGGTAACTAACCTTGGTGTCTGACTTCCATTGGAAGGGCCCTCCCTTCCTTGCTTCCTTCCTTTCTCCCTCCTTCCTTCCTTCAGTTTTTCTTTTCCTTCCCTCTTTTATTTTTTAGTTTTGCTTTACAGATAGTGTACTCCCAAAAGGTATCCTACTGAGTAGCTTTACAAATCACCACAAACTAAGGATGAAGAAACATCAGCATCTTTCCTTCTCCAAAACCAAATTAAACCTGAAAACATTTATGTGAGTGAGGTCTTGTTATTAGACTGCTGAATCTGTTTTTTTATCTAAAGGTCCTTATGCATTTACAAAAACGTGTGTGTGTGTGTGTGTGTGTGTGTGTGTGTGTGTGTGGAGGAGGTGTTAATGACTTACCAGAAAGACCTAATTTGTTTGAATGAATGATTTAGACCCTTTGTATCCATGGTTCCTGACAGTTCTGTGAGGAGCCAGAAAAGGAGGAATGAAGCAGCTAAGCACCAGGTTGCAAGGGAGTAAGGCACAAGTGCCCTTAGGATGCCTAGAAAGGGCTGCCCTGGGGCTAGGGTTCAGGAGAGCAGCAAACAAATCCTTCCTTGACCCTCAATCTGCTGTCAATTGCTAACCAGCCTGTAGGATGCTCTGCTCCTCCCTGATAGGAGAGCAAAGCCGGGCAGGGGCATTAGCACCCTTATCTGCAGCAGCAGTGGGGGTGCTAATAGGAAATGGACAACAATAGCAGGAGTAGGGTTAAGATGGGTGTTGTGGGAAGTCAGGGACCCCAAATGGAGGGACCAGCTGAAGCCACGGCAGAAGAACATAAATTGTGAAGATTTCATGGACATTTATTAGTTCCCCAAATTAATACTTTTATAATTTCTTATGCCTGTCTTTACTGCAATCTCTGAACATAAATTGTGAAGATTTAATGGACATTTATCACTTCCTCAATCAATACCCTTGTGATTTCCTATGCCTGTCTTTACTTTAATCTCTTAATCCTGTCATCTTCGTAAGCTGAGGATGAATGTTGCCTCAGGACCCTGTGAGGATTGTGTTAACTGCACAAATTGTTTGTAGAGCATGTGTGTTTGAACAATATGAAATCTGGGCACCTTGAAAAAAGAACAGGATAACAGCGATGTTCAGGGAACAAGGGAGATAACCTTAAAGTCTGGCCGCCTGTGGGCCAGGTGCAACAGAGCCATATTTCTCTTCTTTCAAAAGTAAATAGGAAAATATCACTGAATTCTTTTTCTCAGCAAGGAACATCCCTGAGAAGGAGAATGCGTTCCCAAGGGGAGGCCTCTAAAATGGCCGCTTTGGGAAGTCTGTCTTTTACAGTTGTAGATAAGGGATGAAATAAGCCCCGGTCTCCCATAGCGCTCACAGGCTTATTAGGATGAGGAAATTCCTGCTTAATAAATTTTGGTCAGACCAGTTGTCTGCTCTCAAACCCTGTCTCCTGATAAGATGTTATCAATGACAATGCATGCCCGAAACTTCATAGTAATTTTAATTTCGCCCTGGTCCTGTGATCTCTCCCTGCCTCCATTTGCCTTGTGACATTTTATTACCTTGTGAAGCATGTGATCTCCGTGACCCACACTCTATTTGTACACTCCCTCCTCTTTTGAAAATACCAAATAAAAACTTGCTGGTTTTGCGGCTTGGGGGGCATCACGGAACCTGCCGACATGTGATGTCTGCCCCGGACACCCAGCTTTAAAAATTTCTCTCTTTGTACTCTTTCCCTTCATTTCTCAGACTGGCTGACACTTAGGGAAATAGAAAAGAACCTATGTGAAATAATGATGAATTATTGGGGGTGGGTTCCCCTGATAGATGGGCCCATGGAGGGAGCCACACAGCCATTTGTAAAAGGATTCAGGGGGCTGGATGCGATCTGCACAGGCTGCTGCTCCCAGTGTGGTGTGCCAGAATGTAGCCAGGCTGCTGTGCAGCCTCTACAGACACAGGAACTTACCTGTTTCTCCTACTAGGCCCCCTCAGGCAGGCTTCGGAAGGACAGGGGCCCTTTGCTCAGGGTCAGGGAGCTTGGCTGTTCCAAATGAAATTCCCCTTGGAGGGAAGTAGGGCATGTGGGAAGAGCTACTGATCTTTTTCCTCTCAGGGCCCTCTCAGAGTGCTCTCCTGGATGTCCCATCTCAGTGGGGGCATGGGAATACTGCAAGATATTTAAGGGACAGCTACCAGAATGGTAAGAGCTTGGAAAGCTCATCTCATGTATACATACACATTAAAGAAACAGGGAAAGTTTAGTCCACAGAAAAGGGAGAGTGAGGAGTGTCTTTAAATCCATGAAAGTCTTTCACATGAAAGAGATTTGAGACCTGCTTTGTGGACCAAGAGTTTAGGACTGGCTGTATGGGTAAAGTTATCGGGGGACCAATTTTAGCTCAAACTAATCAAGAATTTCCAATCATGAGGTTTCCAATCACGGAGCCTACTGCCTTAGAAGGCAGTGAGCAGTTCATCTCTGAAGGCGAAATGTCCTCTGCCTAGAGCAGTGAAAAGGGATTCCTAAAAGGTGGTGGAGTGGGTGTTGTGAACCAACTGTGCTGCTTTACCTAATCAGATAATCACACACTTTACTTCTGTAAAGTCAAAGATATACATGAGAAGATGCAAAACTGAATTTGGAGCAGTTGTTTTGCATGACATATAAACATGGCTGACTAAATTGGCTAAGGAAATTTATCATTCTCCCAGGGATGGGGTGGGGGAAACACACTGAGGGGAGCCTATTGTCTCACAGTGAGACAGCTAACAGCCCAATTTGTCTGATTGTTTGCTGAACTCTTAGAAAATCTAACAACAGTGGAACCATAGACTTCCCTGGGCTTGATCACGAACCATTCCTGCCAAGCTTTTCTAGTGGTCAAAACTCTGTTACATTCAATTGAATGAATATTCTTCTGTTTGGAATGCTGTTAAGACAGTCTCCTGAGATTGCTCCTCTAATTTCCATGCAAGTGCTCATAGAGAGGAATTGTAAAATCAACTGTTACATTAAACATAACTTCTTGGCCATGGCATAACAATGGGTCCATGCAAAACGCAATTCTTTTAAAAGTTTCTAACACTAACTTATGATTTAAATGGCATGGTATAAAAACCCTGATGATGTTTCTTCAAGTAAATAATTGAATTCTGTATTCAAACTCTTTAGTGCTGGCAGTTGTTTAAGGGAATCTGGAAATATTCTCCTTCGGACCCAGGACTGTACATGCAAAAAGTTCAGCTCACATTGGCTGCCTTCATCCTGGCGGCCCCCAAACCAGGGTTCCACTGAAAAAGAGCCCTAATTATAATGTACAATTGGGAAGTATAGTGATCAGTATTCTGAATCTCCACTGTGTACTCAATCAGGAAATCAATCAAGCCATCTTCTTGCCATTGCCAGATGCAATCAATTCCATTTCACCCACTGAATACAACAGGAACATATATGACCATGTGCAGGGCCTATTCATGCAACTTTTTTTGGCCCGGTTACTCCTCGGGCATTCTATATTCAGACACTGCAAAGAAAGGTCTCCAAAGGTAAATACAAGGGAACAGAACACTATAGTGATATACTGGGCAGAATTCAACCAGACCTTTTTAGTTCAGCAAAAGGTTTCAGCAGCAGCAACCTGAGGCCACAGCCCATCTAACTAATGGTATTTGACTCCCTAAACACATGATTGCCTTGTAAATTTTAATCTTTATTAAGACCTTCATCTTTGTCTAAATTAGGTTGAATCAGTCAGAATAGAAGACTGAACACCCCACTAGGAAATGTTATCAGATTGAACAACACTGAATTGTTTGCCTTGTTTGGTACAGGCAAAATTAACACAATTTCAAAGCTTAGAAATGTAAGAACTGGCCACTGAGAAACTGTTCTGCAAAGAGCAGTATCAAAAAGGGAATCAAGGTAGAGGGCTTTTGCTAAGTGGTCCAGTTCAGGTATGTGAGGATTCTGGGGTTTCTTGAGGGCCAGTTCTTAACATTTCTAACCCTTGAAATTGTTTCTTACATTCTTAAGCTAATTTTGACATCAGAACATTGTAACTCTTTTCAAAAGTGATTTTTAATTGCAATGTTGAATTTCCAGCTCTTCTGTTTCAAATTATTTTGCCGTCAACTACATCCAATGACCATCACTTAAAATATACTGATTTGAGATAATTCACCAGGCTTTCATAATACTACAGCCATGTTTTTTTTTCCTTTCAGAGTCACTTCAAAAGATGGAATGACATGCTATATCCTCACAGCATGAGATGTTTCTTAATGGTTACCTTCCAATTTGCTCCTTTAGCACCAGCTCAGGCAAACCAACTTGATAAAACTCACACACTTTCATTGGTTTCTCCTCCAGCACCATTTCTAATAATCTATATTTAATTTCATTCATTCAGAAAACATTTACTGAGTGTCTACTCCTTGCAAGGTATCTAACAGCCAGGAGGCTAGACTAGGTCCTGGTACAGGGTCTGGTGGTACTTTCTGTAGCTAGAGTATTGATAATTGGAATGAGAGTAAGGTAATAACAATTATCAGTTACCATTCGAAGTAGAAATAAAATAAGCCCATCAAAGTTGATTTTTTTAGAGAATAATGCACAATTTGTTATATGTTTCAGAAATTGCCAAAGGGATTTGTTGATTTCATATTGTTGGAGAGATATGGTGTCGATGCAACAACACAGCAGTCCTTTAGAAAGCCAGCTTATGCTGTAAGTGAAAGGTACTAGAGAATGACAACTCTAGGCAAAGGGGGGCAGAAGGATATATTTCACACAATCCTCAGTCTAAGCCTTTTCAAAGAAGTACACAAGGCTTGTTAGTATTCCATTTCTAAGGGCTGCTGTAGCTTTTCAAACATGATAGCTTTCTTGTAGTTTACACTTATCACGTTAAGAAAAATGGTAATGAGGAGTTCATGACAACTGCTTTTAGAAGGGACAAAGGCTCAATTGCTGGGGAATAAAGAAGTAATATCTATTTTCATGGAAAGAAGCCTCCAGTGAAGAACTTGGCTATAGCTTTGGTCTCTCATTATTCCTGAGCTCAGTAAAAATAAGGTACCAGGCCCCTAATACAGCTGAAACTCCATCCAATATGATTTGCATGGAATTGTCTTTCCTCTGAAACAGCTATTTCAATCTTAGAATCACAGTGCCAGGGGCAGGAAAGAGAACTGGTTTGTCCCATTCACATGAAATTAACTAACAAATCTATCACAAGATGTCAATCTAACTACTGAACACCAGGCCCTCTCTCCTGCCCCCTACCCACAGATAAGCCTCAATAAAAATAAAAATAAACCAACAGAGGTATCAAATTCCTTGCAGTAGTCTGAATTTAACAACATGAAAACCACTACTAAGTCACAGTGAAATTGATTCAGAAAAGCCCCCTCCAAGTATTCCAAGCCCCTAATAGGTTGAGTATTTCTGAATGCCTGGACAGTCACTCCTCTCCCCAGATTCGTTTTTCTCTACGATTACTCCAAATAACGGAAAATAAATAGCACCTTTATTCCACATTAACAGTGGCAAAAACGCAGCACAAGTGAGAGACATATCTTTTTCTAAAAGGATATTTGACTGATGAAGAAGGAGAACTTTCTAAACTCAATATGAACACTGGGGGCCAGCAGTATGTAGAAAAATGTGGCCCCACAGGCATGCTATAAAGCTTCAATCCTGTGTTAAACCCAGGAAAGCAGGTCCCTCTCTGCCTTGATGTAAACAGCCACTCGCCAGCATAAGCTACAAGTAGCTATTGATTCATATCTGATATTTTATACTAAGTATTTGTTAAACATCAATCCAATCTGATTATTGGATTTCACTACCAAGTCTTTTCTTTTTTAATTAAAAGGTAACAATCACACAGGGAGACTATTATAAAGTTTCTTTTATTAATAGTTTCCCATTGACATCTTTTAGGGCATCCATATTTGTACTTCAAAACATTTACTCACCATAAGGAAAGGGTGCATTCCAATTACCCCCACCCCCCGCCCCTTGCAAGCTTCCCTAATAACCCTCTGAGAATCCACTGCCCATGGATGTCTCTAAATCCTCTTTAAACCTCTACCTTTTTTTTGGCCTAAAACATCTTTTTGGGTAACCAGATCAATACTTTTACTCCTGGCTATAAATTTAGCCAAGCACCAAATAGAAGATTCAAAGGGAACAATGTCAAACCCTTACCTAGGAAGGTTTCAGTGTGCAAATGAAACATTGGTCTTGAAGTAAATAAATAGCTCAAGGAGACCTCTACCCAACCCGCAACACACACATAAACCTGGATCTCTCAGGCCTGGGATTCCAACTGTTACTTGTAATCAATTTGTAACTCTTGTCCAAAAGCCAGTTGCCAACCAGTGCTATAGTACGTTGCCCTCCCACTCCCACCCCCACCACTGCCTCCTGCTCATCTAGTCTCTCCTTAATTTGTATTAAAGAAGGAAAGAAATGTGCAAAATGATTTAAAAAAAAAAAAAACCAAACCCTTGTCAGAGATTTGCAAGCTACCCACAGAGACTGATATACAGCTGACAAAAACCAACCGGGCAGGGTCTCTGGGCTAATTAAACAAATTTGACAATTTGAAAAGCTGCAATGTGCCTTATGAACTATGGAGTGGTCAAAAATGAAAAAAAAAAAACTACTCTGTTAAGACATGAAAGGAGCTTACGTATTTAATATTCAAGAAAATCACAGGGGCAATCTAAACTCCTTGGCCAAATCAGATAGAGAGTCTGTGAAGGGTTGAAATATGAAATTCAATGTTACCTTTTGAAAATATTTGGAATTTCTGAATAACAAGAAGAGTCACAATAGCAATCCAATAGGAGCTTGTATGTATTTGGGGGTTAGAATTCACTGTTTCATTTATGTTACCATATTTAATCCACTCAATAATACAGAGAAGTAGTTTTTCTTGTTCTCATTTCATAGGTCAGATAACTGAGTTTTGGAGACAATGTCATGCAGCTCAAGGACCTCTGCCCAGGTGTCTGGCTTTGAGCTCTAGGTTTTGAGCACCACTGTACTCCATAGGACAGGTTTTCTAAAAGGGAACACTCCAATGATGTAGCAGGAACAAAGCTCCCACACCTTTCTGGAAGTCCATTATAATTTGGTGGTTATAAGAAGTACATTATCGGGCCGGGCGCGGTGGCTCACGCTTGTAATCCCAGCACTTTGGGAGGCCGAGGCGGGCGGATCACGAGGTCAGGAGATCGAGACCACGGTGAAACCCCGTCTCTACTAAAAATACAAA
This sequence comes from Hylobates moloch, assembly GCF_009828535.3. Taxonomy (NCBI): domain Eukaryota; kingdom Metazoa; phylum Chordata; class Mammalia; order Primates; family Hylobatidae; genus Hylobates; species Hylobates moloch. Next base: position 128,245,129 of record NW_026652282.1, read on the forward strand.
AAAATTAGCCGGGCGTGGTGGCGGGCGCCTGTAGTCCCAGCTACTCGGAGAGGCTGAGGCAGGAGAATGGCATGAACCCGGGAGGCGGAGCTTGCAGTGAGCCGAGACTGTGCCACTGCACTCCAGCCTGGGTGACAGAGCGAGACTCCGTCTCAAAAAAAAAAAAAAAAAAAAAAAAGAAGTACATTATCATCATTGTGTGTGTGTTTGTGTGTGTGTGTGTGTGTGTGTGTGTGGTTTTAGAGATGAGGTCTCACTCTGTCACCTCAGAGTGAGTGGTGTGCAATGGTGTGATCGTGGCTCACTGCAGCCTCCAACTCCTGGGCTCAAGCAATCCTCCTACCTCAGCCTCCCCGAGTAGCTGAGACTACAGGTGTGCACCACCACGCCCAGCTAATTAACTTATTTTTATAGACATGTGGGTCTCCTTTTGTTGCCCCAGGCTGGTCTTGAACTCCTGGTCTCAAGCAATCCTCTCACCTCAGCCTCCCAAAGTGCTGGAATTACAGGCATGAACCACAGAACCCAACTTATAATTGTTTTGAAACCACTGCCCTTACTCATGCCACACACAACCCAATGGCAAGTGTGAGGGTCACACAATCCAAATGGCAAGTCAGTAAAAATAAGCCGATCCCTAAGGAGAGGCACAAATTTATTAAATTTCCCTTGTCACTAGAATGCATTCCAAGTAATGGCTTTTTATTCTCCAACTTTATGGAGGTATAACTGACAAAATAAATTATTAATATATATTTATGATATACAATGTGAGGTTTTGATGTATGTGTACATTGTAAAATGATTGCCATAATCAAGCTAATTAATATGTCCACCAACTCACATAGCTACCTTTATTTGTTGTTTAAGTGTTGTGAGAACATTTAAGATCCACTCTTTTAGTAAATTTTGAGTATGTAATACAGTATCTCTTCAGAATTTATTTACCCTACATAACTGAAAGTTTGTACAATGAATGGCTTTTCTCAGGACTCAGTCCATTTTAACGTTAATAATCCAGATCTCAAGCCCCTGTGCAAGGTGTAGGTAAGCAACTTCCCTTAATGAAGAAATGGGACAATTAAAGCCACTGGAGCTGTCCAAGTGCTGCTGTGGTACTTCCTTTAATGATGTACCTTAGGTGGATGTCTAAAGAGATGGAAAAGCTGAAGAGTGCAGGAAAGAGAGAGTGAGAGAGGAAGAGAGAGAGAGGAAGCAAATATGAATCAATTCCTGGGTTGTTATAGTATCATTTCTCTCCTAAAAGGGCCATTCAACGGTCTGATGTACCCTCTTATTTCCAGAGCCTAGGGATGAAAGCATTATTAATCTTATTGAACATAGGGAAAGACACTTTGCCTGAGGCCTGAATTAGGAGTACATGGGTCCCTGCATTGCCCAACAAACCAGGCGTATGCCTGAAACTTCTCTGGTCTTCTCTCTTTTGTGGGAATACTTGCTTTATCTTTTTCTACCTACGCAGACTTATTTTTTGTTCTGTCTTATATAGTAGGGGCACTGCTCAGAACTAGAGTCGAATTTGATCAATGTATTGTATATAAGACTCAGGAGGAAATAAATTAGTCAGATATACTCTAAACACAGTCTAGAATACACAGTCTAGAAGGTAAAACAATATTTGGTTTTATTTGATGATAAAACTCAGAATAAAAACCTAGGGCAAATCTGAAGAGATATCTGGGGCAGTTCTGTTCACTGTATCTTTCTACAGTGATGGAAATGTTGAGTTTTGTGTTGTCTAATATGGCAAACACTGGCCACATGTCACTAATGAGAACTTGAAATGGATGAGGAACTGAACTTTTATTTTATTAAAATTTAATTAATTTAAATTCAAATGGCCAGCCACATGTGGTTGGTGTTTCTGTACTGGAGAGTGCAAAAAATTCAACACTTTACAGATGGAGAACCTGAAGCACACAATGGTTAAGAGACTAGCCAAGGGTCACAGAATAAGGTAGTGGCAGTGTCAGAACTAGCTCTGCGGTCTCTTGATGTCTGGTCCAGTGTCACTGGCACATTGTTTTCATCTTAATCCCAGTTCTTTCAAAGGCCGATGCTGCATGGTCTCCACTCTGCAACACAGGACAGGAGCAGACCAGGCTCTAACAACATCAGGGTGGATTCTCCAGGTGTCAGACCTGCTATTCACTTTTGCATCAAAAGCACTAGGGGTGTGAGGATGTGCTGGGAGCTCCTGGATTAAAGAGCAGTGAGGAGGCTGCAAAGTTGGAGGATGGACTAGCTTTTCAGGTATCCTCTAAACCCAACAGGTCCTGAGAAGTAGTAAGGGAGTTGAATAGAAAATAATCAGAGGCCCAGACAGCCAGGATGCTGTTTTTACACCTTAGTTTTAGATTGGCCTTAGTTATTTATTTTATGATTCTGCAATTTCCGGTTAACATGTTGCCAGGAAAAGAGCAGGACGAGTCTGTTCGTGTTAGTGTGTTCATTTCAATAATGAAGGGCTTTGGGGAATGGAGTGTTTAATGGAAGCAACTTACAGGCTATCAGCCACACACACACACACACACACACACACACACACACACACACACACACCCTGGAGGAATCACTCTAGAGAAGAAAACACATCTTGTGGAAGCTCTTTTCTTGTGATCACAGTGATAATAAGCACAGTGAATGGTGCCAAAACATTATTTGAGAGATCTGAAAATCTCTCCCATTGTAGCAGCATATGGGGCCCTGTCTTTATTCAGTACCTTGTTTAAATTGATAATGCTAGCATTATTGTATTTTGAGGAACAATATTAAAAATGGACTATAACAATGATATTAAATAATAATTTGCAATTGAGGATATGAGGACTATCTGGCTGCGACATCTGTTACCCCACTGAACGTCAGGATTGATTCAACTGATCTGGCTGGCTAGATGGGTGTCATTTCTCGCTCTTACCACTGCTTATCTATAGAGTTGAACCCTTCTTAGGTCAAAGGTATAGGAGCAGCTGTGCTTCCCTGCTACAACCTCCAAGCAAGCTCTCACAGTCCATTTGTAGGACAACATAGGGTAGTCAAGTTTCCAAGAATCCAGACACATCTAAATGATTGGAGCTGCATGTGGCATTTTGCCCTTCTTAAAAAGAAATTGGCAATGGAAAAAGCACACAAATGGTGATAATATATCATTTGGAGAAATAAGAAATGGAGTCATTAAAATGCCCAATATTTGTATAATTATTCTACTCAGTAAGCACTATTACCCGCTTATTAACTTGTAATATGTTCATGGGAAATCAAATCATTATTGTACCTTGGGTGGAAATAACACTATGAGGTCATTTTCTCTAACCATTCCTCTAAAAATTTAAGTCATTTAATAAACACATTGCATCTAATCTATGCACTTTTTATGCACCTACACTTGTCACCTTTGTGTGCATGTATGTGGGGGGGCCTTCTGGAATTGGCCAAAGAGACAGGGTAAGGATTTCCACACAGACTATGACCTAATGGACCTCACATTCTACCATAAGAGGCAACTCCCCAACATACACACATACAAAGGCCAAGTGTAGATACATAAAAATTGCTATGGGGACCTGGAAGGCAGATAGAGAAATTAATTCATTAATATCTGTGATCTCTGTGGTGGATCTTACATAGCGTAAATAGGAGGTCACCAGACAAAGACAGGAGTGGATGAGATCACAGGCAGAGGGAGGGGGCAACACACAGAGGCAGAGGAGGAGATGGCACATTTGATAAAGGGAGAGAAGTCTGCAATGGATGTGGAAAAGGGCACACAGTTGGGAGACTTGGCAATATGTGAGGTAGGCATGAGTGGTGACATAAAGGAAGGACTTTGACTGCCAAGATCTGGGTTTGGAAGTTTATCCTCTAGGTACTGGGGGAGCTCAGTGCCTCTATTTGAACACTTTCAGTGACAAAGACCTCACCTCCTTCTACCCTTGGAAAGATCTACCAATTAGAACAGGGGAGAAAGGAAGGATCTAATCGAGTGCTCCAAGCACTATTCTAGAGGTTTCATATGCATCATCTCATTTAATTGTCCCTATAATTCTGAGAATTAGGGCATATTACCTCACTTTTTAAAATGAGGTACAAAAAGGTTAATTTACCCAAAAACATTCAGCAAGGGAGAAGAGCTGAGCTCTACTGTCTTAACCATGATGTCCCACCCCCCAGAACATTCTTGCTTTTATTGCCCTAATACTTATCCCTCTATAAGTGCCCCTCAAAAGTTGGATTCCACCATTTTAGGCCTTCTATCCCAGATGCAGCCTCTGAGTCTCTTGCTTCCACAGCGTAGTCTCTCAGGCAGCCACAGCCTGCTCCCTCTTCTAGTTCAATTTTCTGCTGTTTAATCTAGTCTGTCTCTTTAGACGTTCTAGTTTGGAAACTACCCACTATCCTGGTTACTCTTTGCTAAGTGCATTTTAGTTCAGCAATATACCTCTTAAATTGTTTTTTCATTTTTATTTAAGTTCAGGGGGTAAACATGCATGTTCGTTACATGAGTAAATTGCCTCTTAAATATTTTTATGAAAGTAATATAAATTATAGAAATTGAGAAAATATAAAAAAGAAGAAACTCACCCGTAATTCTGACTCTAACAAAATAAGAACTATCATTTCAAAATATTTTCCTTCAGTTTCTTTTTAGTCATATTTTTATAGAGATATAATACTTAAGTACATAAAATGTTATATTCTGGTTATTTCACTTAACATTATCTCATAATTTTTCCTCATGTTGTTACATCATCAGCAAAGCCATCTTTTTAATGGTTGGTTATGATTCTGAATGTATAAATCTGAGTTTGCTTAACTATTCTCCTATTGTTAAATATATAGTAGCATTTTTTGCTATTACAAAGAATTGTGTAATGAATAATTTTGTTCACATAGTTTTTCTAGGAGCTTGGATTTTTCTCATAGCATGAGTTTTCTAAAGTGGGATTATAGATTACCAGTGTCCCTCTAAAAATAGAGTAGCCAACCCAAATAAATGGAGAGGCACATTGACCACATCCATGAGATGAAAGATGCAACACAGTAAAGGTGTTAATTCCCCCAAAATTGATTTATAGATGTAATGCAATACTAGCCAACATTCAAGCAGAATTCTTTGTAAATATAAATAATATATCTAAAATTCATATGGAAAGGAAAAGGAACTAGAATAGCTAAACCATTTTAGGAAAAGAACAAAGTTGGAAGATTCACATTATGCTATTTTCAGACTTACAATATCTACAGAAATTAAGACATTATGGTATTGGTGAAAGGTCAGGGACATAGACAAGTAGAAGAGACTGGGGAGTCCAGAAGTAGACCCACACAAATACGGTCAATTGACTTTTTACAAAAATGCAAAAGCAATTCAATGGAGAAAGATTAAATACAATCTTTTCAATAAGTCGTGCTGGAACACAATGTAAATCTCAACCTATACCTCACATCACATATCAAAATTAATCCAAAATGAAGACTTAAATAAAACTCTTAGAATAAAACACGGGAGAGAGTTTTTTTGACCTTGAATTAACCCAAACGTTCTTAGACTTGACAACAAAATAATAATCCACAACATGAAATAAAGATAAATTGGATTTTATCAAAATTAAGAAATTTTGTTCTTAGAAGGATATCACTAAGAGAATGAAAAGACAAGCCACAGTCCGAGAGAAAATATTTGCAAATCACATATCTGACAAATGACTTATGTCCAGAAACAATAAAAACTCTCAAGATTCATTTATAAGGTAACAGACAACCTGATTTAGTAAATGAGTAAATGATTTGAACAGACACTTCATCAAAAAAGATATACAAATGGGAAATAAGTACATGCTGAGTAAGTGGTCTTTCATACTTGGCTGGTGTAAATGCAAAATGGTACAGCCACTCCAAAAGCAATTTAGTATGGTGTTTATAAATTTAAACATACTCTAAGCATATGACTCTGCGATCCCACTCCTAGGTATATTCCAAAGATAAATGAAAACATGTGTTCATGCAAAAATCTGTATACAATTATTAATACCCACATTATTCATAATCACCAAAAACTGCTTGGTTTGAAATTTTGGCCCTGCCACTGGTTAGCTGTCAAACTTAGAAAGTCACTTAAGCTCAGAGTACTTCCACATTATTATCTAATAAGGGGATGATAATAGTACTTGCTTCTTGGCATTGATATAGTGATTATATGAGTTACTATATGTGAAATTCTTCTAACAGTGCCAGGTACAAAAAAATGCTAGGTAAGTGGTACTACTATTAGTATGTACTTTGGATTCAGGCCAACATGAGTTCCAATTCTGTGTCAGCTGCTTCATAACCATATGAATATATGACTTGGGGCAATTTTCAACCTCTCTAATGCCTCCAGGCTGTCATCGACCCATTAGCCTGTGGTCTCTGGGTAATGAAATAAGCACTGCTGGAGGAAATTATACAATCTACAGATTGAAACCTGTATAAATATAATATCTTCAATATCACCTGGAGCCTTGATGTTGCCTCATAATCTTACTATATTCCCTTAGAGCGAGAGACTTCTCTCTCTTTCAATTACTCTTTCATTCTCCAGTCTCCTCTAACCTCTGAACTTTCCCCTGACTGCTTATCTCTGCCATCTAATTCTGAGACTTGATCTGAAAATTAGAAATAAATTAAAATCTCCCATATATACCTTTAATATTTTATGTTTTTGTTTTTAATCTTTAATACATCTAGAAGTAATGTTTTTGTATGGCGTGAGGTAAGGATCCAAGATTAACTTAGGGAGAACACAAATGTCTGTGACATTGTCTTCCTATTCAGGAATTGTATGCCTTTTTATTTAAGTATTCTTTGGCATCTCTCATAGTGACTTAGTTTGTTTATATAGCTCTGGCACAATTCTTGTTACATCAATTCATAAGGTGTAAACGGATTTTTTTTGCCCCTTACATCTTATAGTGGTTTCTTTATATGTAAAGACCATTTATTGCCATACATTTATTTTGCACAGCAACTTTGCTGAATTTGTGTATTAATCATAATAGTGTTTTTAGTTAATTTGCTTCTGGTTTCCGGGAAAACAATATACGTATAATGTACAAATAGTAACCATTTTAAGCATTATCTCTCACTTTAATGCCTCTTATTCTTTACATATTTAATTGTCTTGGCTAACCTGCAGAAAAACATAAAATGATAGTGGTATAAAGAACGTCTAGTCTTTTTCTTGACTATAATGAGAATGCTTTGAGAGTTTCTCCATGAAATGTGATACTAGCCTTTGGGTTAAGGTGGATATATTTTATCACATTAAATATGTTTCCACTTATTTCTATTTTATCAAGAATGTGTGTTCAGTTTTGTCAAGTGTCTTTTATCATCTATATGAAGATGACTGTGTAATTTTTCTTTTTTTATTCTCTTTGTAAAAGGCATTATACAAATGGATTTCTTAACACTGAACCAGTTTTATACTCCTGGAATAAAACTCACTTGGTGATGTTGTATATCCTTTAAAGTGCTGTCTGATTCTGTTTGTTAGTATTTCATTAAGGAGCTTTGCAACAATAATCATAAATGACACTATTATGCAATTTTCTTTTTTGTGTTCTATTTTTGTCAGATTTTAGTATCAAAATAAAAGCTAGGCTGGATTTTCTAAAAAGTACTTTGCAAATTTTTCTTTTTGTTCTATGTTGTATAAAAGTTATACTGTCATATTTTGTGAAAGTTTAGTTTAATTTCCTCACAAAATCCCATCTGGGAGTGACGCTTTTGTTAAGGGGTGGGGAGAGTCTTCATTTCATTGATGGCGATAAGCCTGTTGAGATTTTCTGTGTTTTCTGGAGTTAATCTCTGTCAATTACATTTCACTAGAAAAACCATCCATTTCATCCACCAGTTTATATTTATTTGTACAGAGCTGAGAAAATTGCTACTCATTATTCTCTTAGTTTTCTCTGTATCTGAGGTTATTTCTGTTTATTAGTTCTTGTTTGATGTATTAGTGTGTTCCCTTTTTTCTTGATGATGTTAAGTAACCAAGTATCTATTTTATTGTATTATTGTTTTATTTGGGAAAAGGATCTTGAATTAATTACAACGATTTTCGTTCATAATTCATTAATTCACACCTCTTGATTTATCTATTTTTTAAATAGCATCTTTAAGTTCCTGTATCACTGATTTTGTTCTTGTCTTTTCAGATAAAATTGCTTCATGGTTTCAACAAATTCATGCCACTATGTTGGTCACAGCTTTAATTTTTCCATAACAATATTGTTTTTCTGGTACACTTTTCTCACATGCTTTTTGTGTATATTTTTTTTTGCATAGATCTTGTGGTGATTCTTTTTTATTACTATTTTTTGTTCATGTCAAGAGTTCTCCCAGGACCAGTCAGGGCTGTGGCTGAATTCCAGACTAGCAGGAATTCTCTTCAGAATACAAGGCTGTGTGCCCAAATGCTTTCAGGCTTTACTTCTCTGTTATCAATAGACATCAGCCCTACAGGCTACTTGCAAAGCAGCATCTCATTCATCCACCTTGCCTCACTAACAAAGTGCCTTCCAGAAATATGGATCATTTATGTAATTTCTCATTCAGTCCTGCCTTCCCTACTTCTCAAGACTGTGTCCCAAACTTGGTCCGTGGAAGCTCCCATCTCCAACTTTAATGCCCATTCTTATTATTCTAATACTGTTTTTGCTTTTCACCATGTTCCACTTATTCTGAAAATCAGTGTTTCTTTCATCTACTATGCCACAAATCCAAGACCATGGGAATCACTTATTGGCTTCTTCCCTGTTTGACTTTCACAAAATAAATTGTGAGTCAGGCTTATGGATACCCTTTGGTTACATCAGTTATGGAGTTTAAGTTTATTTTTCTCATTCTCCTGAATGCTTCTAGTGACAAACGAGAGAAGGGACAAGCCTTGTTTATTCTTTCCTTCTTTCTTTCATTTCAAAACTGGGAGATGCCTACCAAATTGATTCCAAGAGGCTACGTCCTCAATGTGTTTTGCAGAGACACGAGTTTCACCTGTACACAGATGCAAGTGGAATGGCTAACTTCCTTGCATTACTTCTCCTTTCCCCAGCCCAATCCCACTAGCAAAGCTAGTACAAAAATGCTGGTTCTCAGACAACACTTAGAAGCTGTTACTTCTTTCAGATAAGCTTAGAATGCTTTTTGGCAAACCAGTGTGTTGTTTCATTACTCTCTCCTTACATCCAAGATACAGAAAACAGGTGTAAATTCTACACATGGCCTAAATTCTCACCTGCTTTCATCCAGTTCAATAGAAAATCACAAATCACCATATTCACAAAAAGAAACAGGTTGACAGAGAACAGACTTATTTTTATAGCATACCTAAGATATATAGGAACTGATAAATTTACTCAGCTATTTTAAAGGGGCTACTCTTGCTCATTCTCTGGACAGCTAAATGCTGGGTTGCTAAGTTACTTCTATTTGACATCATCTCTTCCCTGACATCTCCCCATGTTTGACAGTTTCCCATGATTCACTGGCCCACTCACCTCATTACTCATATTACTCACTTTCCCAATGACGTCTGTAAAATCATTTAAAATTCACCTCATACACTAGCTGCAAACCCCTAGATTCCACATAAAAATATTTAAACTGCTTGACAGGTTCTAAGTGCATTTGGAAGCACACTGGATGGCTTATCTGCATTGTTCACATAAAGTTGTTATAATTAAATTTAGCATCTTTCTTCTGGGTTGGTTTGTGTTTGAGAAAAGAGGAGATGATTACTAGGAGGCATATAATGGATAATATCTCTTATGAGCTAATTTGGTTCCATGAATACCTCACCTCACATATGCATGCTACGTATTAAGTCCATTAGTGCTTTGAATTAGCTTCAGAAAAGGTAATACTGCACATAATTTACCCAGTCAAGGGCATTTTCACCTGCTGACAAATTTACATATTTCCCAGTGCCATTAGGTAAGAACTAGTCATCAGATTAGCAAAGGGCACAATCATTAGTTAGTTCATTTATTTGACTCCATCAATGTTAACATTAATTATAGTCTAAATTATATTTAGGAATTGTCTTTCTTGGGTGGAACACTATATTACTATTTCAAGAAGCTATAATTTTAAAAGTCCACATCCAAATAAGATACATGCTTTCTGAAACATTCCAGAAGGAGTCCTATTTAAGACAGCTATATAGAAAATCGTTTGCATGAATCCAAGTTGAACATTATTTATACATTAATTTGACAGGATATAAAATCAATTGCCTAATTATTGGTTAAATTTATAAAAGAAATTCTACTGAAAGGTGCTTGATTATGCTGCATAGTTATGATAATATAATCAAATTTCCTTTCAGACATAATTGTCTGACCAATTTTGTTCCCTGATCCATTTTTTTTCTTACTTGCAAGATGGGCTTCTTCATTTATTTCCCTGTTAAAAAATAAAAATAAAATAACAAGCACTGCCCTGTAAATATTTGGTAAATTTTTTCCATGCTAAAACTGTTAACTAAAACACAAGCCTAATAAGTAGAATTGCCATAATTTAGAATGCTGTAAACACAGATCATACTGTAATCAAAAAGAGGTGGCCAAGTAGGTGTTTACCAACCTGATCCATATGGCAGGAAGAAATCTGTAAGGAGATACAGTTTATCAAATCAAGTTCCCTAAATCCTAGCTAGCAAATTCAGCATCCCTCATAAACATTGAATTACCCTTACAGATGTTTGCCTATGAAATTATCAACTACAGAAGGTGCTTTGCTAGGAGAGACAATCTGTTTAGCATCAAATCTAAAAGAAATGCTCTATCTGCATTTTTGATTCCAGAAAGGATTTGATAGTTTCTTGATTTTTTAAAGTAAATTCTTGCTATGAACAAATAAATCATACTACTGTAGAACAAATAATCATTGAGCATCCATCCTTAGCTAGTAGCATTTAGAGCATGCTGCTCTCCTTGGCTTAACTCTTCCAGAAATGATTACTCTAGGATCCATAAAACCCCATAGAGCTCAGAAAAGAAGCTGCTGCTGGTACCCATATTATTACAGATGAGCTGCCTAGGAATCCCTCACATGATTGATGAATTGTAACTGCAAAATGCCATCACTGTGGCCAGAGCTGTTATTATTTTTCATTTCCGTTTGCACGTGAGGGTAGCTTGACTCTAAAGAGTAAACAGCATGCTGATGGAAGCAAGTGTAAAAGCTGGGATGCATTGTGCAGATTGCTGCCTTTAAGTTTCTGATTTGTAAAATTCATAATAAGCAATAATATGCCTGAAAAGGAGCAAGGACATCTGAATTTGTACAGCTCATTTTGTGGGAGAAGGTCAGTTTGATGGAAAGCTGTTGTAGGCCAATGAATTCTAGTTTGTTCAAAAAACTACTTAAATTATTCTGGCGTAAATGAATTTGTACAAATTGAGGAAACAACAGAAGCTGAAATGAATTGGTGGTTGAATCCACTATAATGTTAATCATAAGCAGACTGGTGCCTGTTAAATAAGAATGGATTCGGATAAGCCAACAGGACCAGAAGAACGGATAGCATGACTCTTGTCAGAGACTTGGAGAACTGTGACCTGAGGCAAATTACTTCACCTCTCTGACTTTCACTCTTTACCATTCTGTAAAGCATGACTAATAATACAATTTTTGAGGGTTACTGTAAAGGTTCAAAGACATAATGTGTTTATGAACTGTGCCTGGCATGCAATAGACAACACATTACTATTATCAGTTGTTTTATTATTAGAAGCAAATTTGCTATTGTTTTATTATTATTTGAAATGAGATTCAAAATATTAAAGAATGGCAAAAAAGAAGAATTAATTTCTAAGATCTGTTCAAATTATGTTGGTTTGCTGGTATTCTTAAAGTTGCTGGAAATGTCAGCTACTGTCTGAAGCAAGTTTTTTTTTAACATCCAGAGATTCTCACTCTAGATTTGTGACAGGGTGATTGAGAGTTGGGTGTAGTGCAAAGATCACTAGATTTAGAAAACAAAGTCCAGATACTATTTTACTTCTGCCACATACCAGCCCCACACTGGATTGCAGGTCATTTAACCTCTCTGGACTTCGATTTCACGAAATAATAAGAAACTACCTTACTCCATATGACCAAATAAGACAACGAGGTTCAAGTGCTTTGAAAATCCGTCACCTGCTATAGGAAAATAAGGTTGACACATCAGGTCAAGTTAGCCTGTTACAATCTGATTGCATCTGTGAGGGCATGAGGGCAAGAAGGAAATTGCTGGAAGACCAGACAAGGTGCGCTCCAGCATATTATAGCACTTTGCCCAGGGGGGCAAAGAAAGAAAAGTGGACCCGCTGGTTTGAAGGGGAGCTGAGAACATTGCCAGGTGAATGGTGAGAGGGGCTTTCAAGAGAAACCAACTGGCTTGAATTTGGACACCATTTTGAGAAAGGGGGCCATAACAAAACACATAAGGCAAAAGTATTTCCATAGTCTGGAGGATTGAGGGGCTGAGAGTGGGGAAAGGCTGGTTGTGTTGCATTTGGTTAATAAAGGAAGTCTGTCCCCACGTGAGATGAAGTGGATTTGTATGTGTTTGCTTGCCAGGCTGTAGAGGGAAAAAAGGGGGATCAGGGAGGTGGGAAAGTTGGGAGAGCAAATGGACTCAGATTTTCATGGTGCAGATGCAAACAATGTGTATAATTTAAATATTCCTTCATTGGAGGTGGGCAGAGAGATGGGCGGGGTAATAACTAGCACGTGCTTCTAGATGAAGACACTGAAAAGCAACACAGCTAGAAAAATAAGGGAATCTGATGAGCAACTGGAAGCCAGCTCCTCCACTCGGGGCTAGTGCTCCTTCCTCTGCATAGCTCCCCTCAGTGAGGAGAGATGACCTTGTTTGGGCCTCTGCTTAGTTTGAAAAGCCGCGAGCATGGCCAGGAGAGGTAGGGAGAAAGATAAAATGTACTTTTCCCTAAGAAAGGGGTTTATGGGGAATGAGGTGACAAATTTACTGCGGAACCCGTCACAGGCCTCTAAGGCCCTCAAACCAAAAGGAACATGAATGTGTAATTAAGACAAAAAGCCCAACAAGCATGCTGTATTGTGACATGCAAGGTGGTCTATAAAAATTTAACAATTAGCCATAAAATTGGGGAAGCAAATTTCAGAAAGCTTATTTTTATTCGAAGCATGGGGAATGAAACATTCTTTCTTTAATAAAGGAAGGCCCACTCATTAAGAGTGTTGTCGGAAAAAAAAAAAAAAAGAATTCTATACACTCTATAGCCCTTCAAAAAAAAGAGACATTTCTCTAGATTCTCTTTCAAGAATAACAGAAGGACTTTTGTTACTTTCTCAAAGCATGTTATCTTTTGTGAGCTTATTAAGGCAACCTGCTTCTTTTCTTTCCATGTGTAAGTGAAATTCTGTTGTTTCTTTAAGTGGCTCCTTTAGGAGACTGGTGTCGCCAGCCTCAGCCAGGTGTTCACCCTCCTTCCTGCATTTAGTCACATAACCACCTAGGCACCAGGGCCGGGTTGCTTTTAAGTAGGTAATTTCAATTGTGACAAATTAGTGAGATTTTGAGATATGCCTGGCATTCCTTTGGGAGTTTAGAAAAAGGCCACTGAGTTTATTTATGCTTGTGACTCGGAGAAGAAAGGAATAACAAGGTTACTATCTAGAGCAGAGTAAGACATCTCTTTCAATGTTATTACCTCTGTTAAGGAAGGCTGTTGACAAGTGAGCAAGGATTGAATGTATTTTCCCAATGGGGAAGGCCTGAGTTCCCAGTGTGCATTCCTTTTGTGGTGCTCATAACAGCTGCCTCGTCTCCACCCAAAAAGTCAGGCCCCTGAGACAGATGAGTGAGGGGGTGCTGGGTTCTTATCTTACCAAAGTAGTCAGCATAGTCCTAATCTAGCAGTCCCCAACCTTTTTAGCACCAGGCACTGGTTTCATGGAAGACAATTTTTCCACAGATGAGGGGGTAGGGAATGGGAGTAGGGATGGAGAGTTGGTTTTGGATGAAACTGTTCCACCTGAGATCATCAAGGCATTACATTCTCATGAGGAACACATGGTACCAGTCCATTGCCTTGGGATTGGGAACCCCTGCCCTAATCCATATAGTCTCATTGCTGATCAAAGCGATATGACTGACTCATCTCTTTAATAGTCAAGAACAATGTTCTTGGCCTGAAACAGGTGCACGAATGTGTACATCAGGTATACTCCAGGTGGCAAGCCAATTCAATGGTAAACAGCTTTTGGCTCTTGACTATTCCTTTGGCTGCATTTTCTCAGGGCTTGCTTCACACACTGGGCTGCTGAGAAGGCACTTACAGTGAGAGGGGGATCAGGAGGGAGTTGGAGTGACTTTGGTAACTGAGGAAAGGGGGTGCAGAATTTTCACTGGCACATAGATTATTTTCTTTCCCAGATAGAAAGCCTTCATGGTTTTTACATGACTACACTGGTCATCATTTATCACAATAGCAAGCATTTATATACCACTTGGTAGCCTGTAAGGGAGTTAGGGCAGGTATTGTTGTCCTCTTTTACAGACAAGGAAAGGAGATTCAGAGAGATAAAGTCATCTGTCCAAGGTCACAGAAGTGACAAATGGTAGAGCTGGGACAGGAGCTCATTACCATGCCTCCTATTCTTGAGATTCCATACTGCCTTATGATGCCAACGGCCAGAGATAGTAGACAGATATGTTTTTCTTGCTTAACTTTGGTTTCTTCTTTTGGTTTAATTGTTTACTTCAGGAGAGATTATAGCCATTCTTTCAACTTTGTTCTGCCCCCAAGGCATTCACACACATACACTCACTTCCCTAAGTAACATTTTCCACAACATGCCATCATTTTCAAGTCTCTCATCTTCTCCTCCTCTCCCACTCCCGCATCTCTTCCCCTCATTATAGGCCACAATCAATCCCGGTAACCACGTTCCACGTAGTGGGCGGCAGCAGTGAGATTTGAGCTGAGATCCCAGAAAGGTAAAAGGCAAAGGTTTAGGGTATGGTGCTTGAACAGGGAAAGTTTCCTAAAGAAGGTGGTGAGTGTCTGTCTGAGAAGGATGTAGGAATGGATAGGGCAGAAGCTTAGTGATATTAGAAGACTAGCTTGATTGCAAAATGGAAAGAAGACAGGCAAGAAATTAGGCCACTGGAATAAGCAGAAGGGTCTTGAAGTAGAATATTAGGATTCCCCATCATGAAACTCCTTGAAACAGAACAGTAATTACTTTAAACAGCTTAAGCAGATAGATTGCTTCATTATTAAAAGGCACAAAAATAAAGGTTTAAACTCACCCGCAAGATTTCTTCAACACAGCTTGGATCACTGGGAAGGCTTACCTGAAATAAAATAAACAGAAAACATTAGGCACAATCTACTTATTCTTCTTGTATAATAGTTTACTCTATGGGACAAACTGTAAAGCAAGAAAATCTAGCTATCAATTTTTTCCTGTTAAATACAAAAGAATATCTGCAAATGACTAATTTTGTTTTACTTTAATGAAGCGGTAAGATTGCAGTGCATGGTGCAGAAATAAAGTGACTCCTTGTTCTGTCACTGATTTGCTTTCAGGCACTGACCCATCCCCCATCGCCTGGGGCTTCTCTTTGCTCATCTATCCAAAGGGAGCTTGATCTCGTGATCTTTAAGGCATCTTTGACCCTCTGACATACTTTTGTATATTATTCATTAAAAATATAAGGCCTATATGAAACACTTTGGTGATTAAATTGAGTTCTTTTTGAACTTGGGAGTCCAACTAGGTGCCTACAAAACACTAAGGATAACGGCCTGTGTAAATTGCATGCTTGCCTTGGCAGTTAGAAAAAGTCTCAGAAGTATACTCAGTGAATCCCATGATCCATTTTTCCCAGTGTGACATCTTCCTAATGAATCAAGATTCAAGTCACTAGCAGAAATGTACTGAGGGTTTACTCCATGTCAGGCCCATAGCCCTTTCCTGCAGGTGCTTTATAGTCAGTGAAAGCAAGAAGCAAGATAACAAAATAAGAAACCAGCTGCAAGACAGTGCATGATCAGGAACTTGAGAGTCAGGCAACCATCTAGAAAAATCTCTGCTGATCACCACATTATCTGTGCAGGTTTTAGGCATCCCCCAAACATTCCTAACTCCCCTTCACACCTTCACCCTCTCCAGGATTGCAATCCGATCACATCTGCTTCCTGCCTGCTCTGGTAAGAAGAGTGGGTCTCTCATTCACTGCCTTGAAAGATGAAAGCCCAATCCCGTTAAGAGAGCACTACCATTACATCGACATTGCCCAGGCCTCTTGCAAGGACAATTATTAACTCCCCAACAGACTGAAGTATGGACTCAACTATACTTGGGGAAATGAAGAATAGAATATGGCACTAGATTTCCTCACCTGTAAAAACTACAAGTTAAACAATACAGCAAATCTTCAAACAGCATTATAGTCACTTCTGTACATGCATTAATTACAACCAGTATTTATTGAAGACCTCCTACATGGAAAAGTCCCTGCTCCAAGAGGCCTAAAATCCCAAATAGGAGAGACAGCTTGAGACAGTCACCAATAATGAAGGGCTATCAATTCTAGATGGCCCAGTACAGCCCCAGGTTACACTTGTTATCTGTGTAATTATTTATAGTATTCCCTTTCCCTCTCAAAAATGTCCTCCAGTTTGGATGACAAATTTATACAGTCATCCTTCCAATAACAATAATACTCTAATACTAGGTAGAAGAAACAGTAGAAGAAAAGACTTAAGTTGGCTGGGCATACCTTGTAAAGAATCTAAAATACAGGTTTCAGATAGAGAACCACTGGTGATTTGGTGTAGCACAATTCATTCATTCATTCAACAAATAATTTTGGAGAGCCAAAGACTGTGCCACTTGGTGCTAGGCAGAGATACAATGGGAAGCAAAAGGAGACACAGTTTCCTCACTCATGGAGTTTACAGGCTCAACAGGAAGGTGAATATGAAGAATCACATAGTTAATGCACAACTATAAGCTCTGGGGAAGTACAAAAAGGTGACCATCCCATGGACACTAGTTATGCAAAATAGAAGGTTCTGTGTTCAAAGAAGTATGGGAAATGCTGCAACCCATATTGTATCCCCCTTTTGAGATCCATGATGCAAATAAAAAGCTGTGAGACACCTGTCTAAAATTTTTAATAAAGTACATTCCCAACTTCCTTGGCTTAAGTCTTGGGTTTTTAGTTTTAGTTTTTTTTTGTTTGTTTTATTTTCCAATTAATAACTACTGCTATTCCACACGATGAATGTTTGCGGAATATACACTGGAA
The DNA here is from genome assembly GCF_009828535.3 of Hylobates moloch. Lineage (NCBI taxonomy): Eukaryota > Metazoa > Chordata > Mammalia > Primates > Hylobatidae > Hylobates > Hylobates moloch. The sequence continues at coordinate 128,262,488 of NW_026652282.1, forward strand.
GATGCTGTTCTAACATGTTAATATGATTATACAACTAAACTGGTAATTCTCAACTGCAAATACAATCTCACTCCATTGTTCAGTGCTGCAGCAACTGTATTTTCCAAGAGAGTTCTTGAACTTCTAACAAATACATTCCCCAAATACAAAGGTCAAAGGATTATAAGAAAGGCTTAAATCTTCAATATCATTGTTGCATTGTATTAGAGTGGGCAGCCTAGGCTAAAAATGTATGGCCCAGTCTCATGAAAAGGTCTTTGTTCGCCTTTTCCCACACAAACACATCAGTGTTAATTTTTAAATCAAAGTGAAAATATATCAGTGATATGCAGACACAGCAAGAGCACCTGCTGATGAGTCAAAAGGGTTGGGAGGGAGTCCTGGCCCTACCACTTGGGAACAGGACTTAATAACTGTACCTTTCTGAGTTCCAGTTTTTCCAAATGTAAAAGAAAAGGAAAGAATAATAGTAATACCCATCCTTTTTAAATCTCACAGGGTTTCTGTGAGCATCCTGTGAAATAAGTGATGTGAATGTGCTTTGTAATCCGCAAAGCCCAATACAATGAATTAAGTTATTACCCCTTGTCCCGTTGTTCTCCTTACTTTTCTTAAGTCCTGTCTTCTCGTCTTTTCAAACTAAGATTTGACTCACTCTTGCCAACTGAAAATATCATCTCTACTCTTTGAAATATAAATATCCACTTCTTTATGGGAAGAAATACTGTCAAAAGAGAAAGAGTTGTGGACTCTGGAGCTTTGCAGCACATCTAATAATGACTGACTATTGGAGTCGGCAGCACTCAGGACAGACAGAGAACTCTAAAGGCAAGAGCAGTCAAATAAATATGCATTCACACTCAGTGATTAGATATTTTTCTTTAGAAAACACTAAAATCCAACATTCTCATGAAGTAACTAGTTCCGCAAATTCATCTAGCCTGGGCCCACAGCTGTTTTCTCCGTAAGACAACCACATTTGAACCGCAAGTGCTTTTCCGTCCTGCAAGTGCTTTTTAATTAACCAGCAAATATTTCCTACGTGCCTAGCACAGTGCAAAGCATGGAGAGTTGTTAATACAAATCACTCTGAGTCTCAGGTTCTTTCTCTCAGAGTTAAATGTCTAGATGGGATAGGAAAACAAACAATTAGAAACCCACTGGGACATACATTGTAAGGTAGTCATGACAAGGGTAATAGGATCGCATTCATTCGCCTGTCCGCCTATTCATCAGCTCTCCCATTTATTTCCTTAGACAACAAATCCTGATTGAGCTCACACTGTGCTCAGGATGGTGCCAAGAGGGAGGATTTAAAGACATTGAAGACAACATCATTTCTGCCTTCAAGAGTCCACGCAAATTGAGGAGACAACATTTACAGGGAAACAGACAAGACCAAACAGGAGGTCTGATTTAAGTGCCAGGGAAAGGGTACCTACCGGGTTCACCGACACTGCCATGTCAGACAGAAGCTCCCAGCCGTTGAGGTCCCCACCGTAGTCCTCGCTCCATATGGGAGTGAGAGGCCAAGGATTCGACATGGCTGAGAAGTGATGGGGCCACCTGAGGCCACTTCAGTCACTGAGCCCCCTGCGGAGATGCACCAGGGTCACTCTGCACACTGGAAGAAAGCTGAGCTAAGGCTGGGGCTCGGCCCCAAATTCTATTCTCTTGCACTCTCTTTCTCTTTCTCTCTCACACACACCCACACGTCTTTGCAGTAATTCTGGAGGAGTTACTCGGACAGGTGTGAAAGACAGAGACTGAGAAAGAGAGCTGATGGTGGCACTGGGATTAGAACTGCTGCCCGTTGAGTTGCCAAGCTGCTGCTTAATTCCGGAGGCACCTTCTCCTCTCTTTAAATCCACTCTTGAGTATTCAGATAGTCCACAAAGCGCAAGTTAGCCACTCAGAGCTGCAGCGTCCTTTCTCATTCCCCCTCTCCGCCCCCTCCTCCTGGAGCAGAAAGCAAGCTGCACGACACACAGGGGAGGCTGTGCTCTCACTCCTGGCCCCAGACGACCCTCTTGTGCTGGGCACGGATGTGGTCCTCTGAGGGCCAGGGAAGGGAGGTGCACATCAGGCAGGTGGTGAGTTTACTGAGAACCCTCACAGGTGCCTACCCTCTCTGTACCTGACAGTGCAGGCTGCCACCCCACGTAGCCACAGAGAGACCACGTACAAATTATCTGCCTGGTGATAAATACGTATCTTATGAAATAATCAGGGTACCTTTAAATCATCAAATATTCAATTAACTGCAGCAACAATAAATGAATTGCATAGGATGTTTTGATCATTCTGGAATTAATCAGTTTGGAGCATACTTCTTAGCGATTAGGGTAATACAAGACATCAAAAACACCCTGATAGTGGCATTGAGAGACATAAGCAGCAGCCATCACTAATAGAAAACATGGAGATTAATGTAAAACATTAATAGAATAATGATCATCACATGGTTAATCCAGAGGAGCTCAATGCATGCCTCTGAGTATATTATTACTAAGGGATTGTGAGAGAAGAGACGTCATTTTTTTCCCATAAAATCATCCTGAGGGTGGTCCCACAACACCTGGGATTCATAGTCCACTAGTCTAGGCATATTCCACCTTGACAAACACTTTCTCGAAGTAAAACTTAGAAATAAAAAGTTTAATTGCAAATTAAATAACTGGGCCCAGTTAACCAATATCCACAACAGACACTGATGGCGGCTTCCAAACTAATTCCATTTGCACTTTCATTAACAAACTTCCCTATTTATCCCCATGATTGATTTATGGTACACAGAAGTCCCCTGACACAGAATTACTAATAAAATAAAAACTCAGGTTATGATATTGTACTACCAAATTAGTTTTCAATCTTTTTAAAATTTGTAATTCCCATCGTTGGTAATTTGTAAAAACAGAGGACAGCAGCCTCTGAAGTTCTTATTTGCATGCATTATGAAATCCCCTATGTCTCTATCCAGGGAGTCCCAGTTTTCCAAAATGAATTTGGAAAACTACAAACTCAGTTCACATTAGGATCTGTCTGTCCCTTGCTTCCTGCCTCACCTTAACCATCCCTATTCTAGTTTGTATTCATGAGTCTGTGATTAAACGGGAACAGTTAATATTGCATAAGCTGTAGACAGAAGTCCTCGGGTAATATAACTTTAATCAAAACAAAAACGATTTCACAACAGTTACATGGTCCAGCTAACCAGCTCATCTTCCAATTTCATTTTAATACAGCAAAAATCCTGGGCATCCAAAGAGCTGGTGTTTACTTTAAAATACTGCTTCTGGCCAGTTTTTAAGTAAGTCTCCTGGTCAAAATACTTCATGTAAAACAAGGTAATATGCACCAAAAAAGTACAAAAAGAACAAAAAGTAGAGCATGAAGATCAAAATAATTTAACATATGTCTTTTTAAGCCAAATACAGGAAATGACCCTTTGTTTGGAATCATACATGAACATAAAACTAAAAGGCAACCATGAACTTCTATTTCTTTGAGCAAATGAATGAGAGAATTTACTATATTTTCTGGGGGCTCCAAGGGGGCAGTGGAAAGAGCCTGGTCTTTGAGGCTCCATAGAACTGGATTTCAATCCTATTTCTGAAGTTCAACTTGCTTTATGACCTTGGGCAAGCCACTTGAACTTGTTTGAGCCTCTGTATCCCCACCTATGTAAGAAAAAGTTTTAAAAATCCACTTCTAGGATTTTTGTGATGTTGAAATGAAGCGAGGTATATAAAAGTACTTTAGCCTAGTAGGGGGTGCATGTTAAGTCTCCATCAGCACTTTGTATGCTAAGTTCTCTCAAAAGTCCTTAGAAAGGTGTCAGCACTCTAAGTCTTGGAACCACTGAGGAGACAGTTTGGTTGCCTTGTAAACTGGCTCCCATGACATCTTATGAATGTTGCTAATTACTAAATCCTATTCAGGGTCCCAGTGTGTAAAGAGTCTCAGGCTGCTTTTCCATCTGCTGGCTCTCATTAAAGGTGAAAAAGGAGGCTGGAGATGGGACTTGAGTGGATATGACAACAGAGATAAGGGAGAGTGGGGATGAGAAGGGTGGAGGAGGGGTGGGTGACATGCTTCATTATGAGGACATCTCTTCAGTGATTACATTAGGTATGGGCAACGGTGGAATGCATATGCAGAAAGGCCCATCATCAGCTGAGAGTACCTAATGGCAGATGGAATTTCAAGTGAAGAGTACTTAATTCAGTGGGCTCTGAATAGCCATTAGCTCACTGTTCATTTATTTGGTCTAATAACTAGTTTCTATAGAAGAGTGAGCTATAAAAGGAGATGGGGGGAATGAGGGTATATTACAGTCTTAGAGAAAAACAAGGTAAACATCTAGAAATATTACTGTTAGAAATCAGGAACCTATCTGGAAGCCCCTTGCTGCCTGGCTCACATTCCCTCAAGGATGCCCTGTCTTAAGTCCCCTAGGCTAGTCAGTGAGGCCATTCTGGTTACTGCTGCTGCAGCTACCCAGACTCACACCCCGGCTGAGTAGGGTCTTCCCGCTCGGTTCCACAGGGACAGATCTCCAACTTAGAGTCTCTAGGCTTCTTGCTATGATTCCCTCATTCTGGGATCAGACTCAAGCTGTCTCCTACTTCTCTTTGCCAGCCTCCATGACTCTTACCCCACTTGCTTGCCCTCTCTTGCCTATGCTCTTCCTGACCTTCTTTCTTCTTTTGGTGCCTGCCCTACAATCCACAGATCTTCTGGCCCTGGTCCTTTCCTTTTGAAATTCCTAGGTAAGCAGCCAACTCCTCAGGGCCTGCAGGATACCTACTTCTGTCCCGAAGTCCTAGTACTGCAACAAAAGACCATTTAGGATCAAAATCTAGATTCCACTTAATCCCTACTTAGTGCACTCCCATTAATGGTAATGACTGTCTTGTGTGCAGGCGCATAATAATCTCTCATAATAAAAGAGAAGACTGCAAAACCAGAGATGTACAAACTGGAGTGAATTAATACATTATCTAAATATATAAAAAAGATATATCAGGAGGCAAGTTCACCTTTGAATTCTGTCAATTAAAGAGTAAATGTTAGAGTTTTTAAAGTTGTAGTATGCTCTTGACCTCTTCAAAGATCATAGCACACTCTCATAATATAGAGAAAGTAAACAATTGCAAAGCAGCGATCTCACTTTCAGGTAACAAATCTTATAAAGTAGTGAAAAAATCTGACAGGAAACAGTAATTATGTGTCCAAGCTCTACCACTAATTAGCTGTGTAATTTGGGACAATCCACTTCTTCACTCGCCAGCTTGCAGCCTAAACAGCCTATACAGTGAAGGCATGGGAATATATTACAAGTACCCAGTGTTTTGTATTTCACATAACAGTACAAAAATAATGAGGGACACATATAAGATTACTAACTTTTTCTTTTATCAATAAGGGCATTACAAAACAAAATCAACCATTGGCACTATTATTTTGTAAAAGAACATTATAACATCCAAAAGGTTAATAAGGCATAATCTCAGAATAAAGGCCAGTTTGTTCAAAATACAGAACAAGTTAAATTTACGCTAACATCAAACATGCTGGCACACACACACACATCATTATCTTACATTTCCTATGTTGCCACAGAATAACAACACTTTCACTTTGGGCTGGTCACCAGGTTATGCGATCTTTCACACATCTTTTGGATTCTACGATTTTTTTAACACTCTGCTTTATTCTTTCTTATTTTATGTATTTTGCTATATGTAGTAGTCCTTTTGCCAGGAGGCCACACTCCACATAGCATGGCATATTATCTACGACATGTCATGTATTCCAAAGCCAAAAATGAATTCTTAAAGTGTGTATGGAAGCAAGCATGGGGTCCCAATAGCCTAGAAGAAAAAGTGCTTCCAGGAAAAACTGGCCATTAAACAAGGATGAGGCTGCAGAATAGGCCATTGGCTTTAGCAATATCTAGGTCATTTGTATCCTCGATCATAGCTGTTTCAGCAGCATGGTGGGGATGTAAACCTGACTGTGTATTGAGGAGAGAGTGGAAAGGGCAGAGGTGGAGAGAGTGAATAAACAATTCCTACTGTGAAAGGGGGTAGAGAAATGGAATAATAGGAAGTGGTGATGTGGACTCAAGGTTTTTGTTTGGTTTTGTTTTTATAAGAGGGATGATATTAAGATATATTTATATACTTGATGCGTAGAACTCAGTGAAGAGGGAAAAAGTGTGGCAAAAGAGAAAGTGGATGATTGTAAAAGCAAAGTCCTTGAGAAGGAGTGAGTCGATCAAGACACAACTGAAGAGGTTGGCTTGAAATAGGAACATGGACACTTCTGTACACTTCTTCCATTGTAACAGGAGGGAAGGCAGAGTGCCTAGGTACATAAGCAGCTGGGTTGGAGAAATTAAAGATGAGAAGATGAGATGATACTTGTCTGATTGTATCTTATTTTTCTCTATGAAGTATGCGGCAAGATCATCAGCTGAGAGTGGGGTGGTTACTGGAAATTGGAAGAGAAAAGAAAGGTTGGAATAGTTGTCTTGGAAAACAGAAACATGGATCATAGACTTGCTAGGGAAGTATAATAGAAGGGATAAGGAGGCGGGGAGAAAGAAGGGAATTGGAGGCCAAGTAGCTCTGGCGATTTGGAAGAAGGTGACACTGCTCCTCACTATTAGCTTCTGCTTTTTCCAACACTGATTAATTAACCACAGTTCACAGTTCTCCAAATGCTCTAATCTAGAAGAGGCTTCATTCTGACTGCAATAAGCAGAAAGCGCAGGAGTAGGACTAATGACCAGGACTCCACCGTAGTGACTCCTGTAATATTATCCAGAAGGCCACATGAAATTAAGCCTAGGGCCAAATATAAGCCCCAAGGCTTGAGGATCTCCTCTGGGCCTAACTAAATGCTCCTTTGTCTCTTTGGGAGCACAGAGAACTCGATTAACTCATATCCTCCTGAGAGAAATCATTCCTTTAGAACATTCGAAGGAGTTTCTGAATTGTTTAAAGAAGAGCTATTTTTAATCATTGAAATATTTTGTATTCAAGCAAGCATTTTACACATTTAATATGTGATTGCTATCATGTAGTATTTTAAAATATGATTATCTTTTATGTGTCTTGGATTGACAAGTTCTTCAAATCATTTACAGTGTCTAAGATACAAGGACTTCCTCATGGGGGAAAAAAAAGTGGGAGTTCAGGTTTTTCTGGTAATTTCTGAAGGCATTGCCACAGGTATATTATGGGGTCTTAAATTAAGTTCCATAACCCCGTTTACAAAAGAAGCTTTTAAATATGTACCTTTGGCTCTTATTTTTTGAAAATCTTTTAGAAAAAAAGGACTTACCTTGACATTCACAATCCCTCACCCTAAAGAAACTACAATGGTCTTCTTACAAATAAATAACTAATGATTTAAACGTCTGTTTGAAAATCAAAAACTCAGATACCAGTTTTTCCTTTAACTAAATTCCTCTTAAAGCAATGTAAATGGAATAGACTTTATAAATTGTACCCACAGATGCCCTCAATAAAACAGTGACAACAGAATACACTTGATAGAAAGTGGCTCTACTTTTGTACTAACTCTAACGAACTTGGCGCCTTATTGACTCTCTATACTCCACACTTAGGATTGTCTTAATTGCCAGTGGATGACACTGAAATTCCACAGAAACAGAGTAACAATTGCTCTTCTTTGACAGTGATGATCCTAAAGAACAAGCCATGTGCATGGGAACTGAATCCTCGCCAGCTCCCCTATTATTTATGACTCTAATTAAAACACTTTTATCTATTAATGCCAAGTGACACAGCTAAATATATTCAGGGAAGTTCACATTTTTTCTGTACTTCTGAAATCTCTTAGATCTGCGCCCACTTACATGTGGTTTAACTGCTCACTAAAATGAAACGATAGCTAAGAATAACTCACTTTCATTAGATTTATAAATCTCATTAATTAAATCTACATCTCCAATGGTGTAGAGACCAAACTCAAATGCAAGATCTAATTAAAGAGAAGTTAAAAAAAATGTTAAGAAACAACACTGAGATTGAAACACAGAAGTAACTGTTTAGCCTCAAATTAATGAGGCGCTATGCTAAGCAAGCATGTCCATTAATCCCTAATGAGGATTTTAAACACATTAAAACTTTCTAATACAAAATGTTTGCCTTCCTTTTATCCAATAACAAATAAGCCAATAATTTTCTGGCTCTAAATGACACTATTAACTGTCACGGCATGTTTTATTTGACAAACCCTCCATTCAAATACTGTAAAACCAATTAATTTGCCTGCTGTGAAATGTGTTTCTTGATAGCTTTTATGTGATTTTCTTTTCTTCTCAAAGAAATGTAAATAGGAGGTCAATGTAGGTGCCTGATTTTGCTTTAAAAATATGCCACAGTAGGTATAGGTTGTCTACTCGGTTTGCATTTCAAATGAATTGAAAGACAACCTCCATTTTCAGGTCATCAATCTCATATTGGTCTCCTGATAAGTAAACTGTGCCAGAGTAATAGTTTGATTACCATGATGATGGTCTTATATTTGAGAAGGGAGTGTTGGCAAAATTACCATTTTGTTTGATTATAAATAATGATTTGCAACCGTAGCCGTTATCTTTCCTGCTTTGTTAAGAGACCTGGCTTTGTTACCTGTGTCTGACTATATCCAGCCTCTTCCAAAATGCGCCTGCATGTGTGTCCAGGAAATCACTCAATAAAATTGGAGCTTATTCCTGATGCCTTTTATTTGGAAACATCACAATTTGTTATACTTCTTGTTGGCAAGAAAATCAATAGAACAAACACAAGAAGTTTGTTTCTTAAACTTCCCCTGGGCCTTACTTAGTATCTTCTGTTAGCTGGAGAGATGGCCCCAAGGTCCTGTCTGTCCACCATTTATGAGACACTTTGAAATTCTTGGCTCATGGAAGGGCATGGCACTTTTCCATAAAATCACTCTGCAAAAACTGACCCCTGAAATAGACACAGTGTGTGTCATAAAGGGTCTGTGACATTAAGTGTGGGCCAGCTCTGTGGAGCATCTCAAGCCCGTTGAATTTTATGCTGAAGACCAAAGAAAGAGTGATACATGGTGTACCATGGTTTATGAAGCCTAACGGTCTATGCCAATTAACGTGAACAGCATATACCCAGCATCAGTGATCCTAACTTGCCTCGCATCCACAAGAAAACAAGGTATTGATTATTTCTGAGTTGTGGAAGTACGTAGGATAAACAGATACCTGGCAGGCATTTATAATTTCAGATACAAGCACAAAACATTACCGATAAAAATAAACTCTTAATGAACTAACGAGACCTACTCTTGACCAGAATTAATGTGTTGCAGTACTTCTAAATTTGGAGTTTGGAAAATCTGCTCATGTAAAGGAAATAATCCCAAACGACAAATATGCACTGCGCCCTCAGTATGCACAGTGCACTAAGCTAAGCATTATGTGAAATGCAGTACATGATAAACAATGGCTGTCCACAGGGAGTGCTATGGCTTGAATGTTTGTCCTTTCAAAACGTCATGTTGAAATTTAATTGCCACTGTAACAGTATTCAGAGGTGGGGCCCTTAGGTTGATTAGGCTATGGGGGCTCTGCCCTCATGAATAAATTAATGTCATTATAATGGGAGTGGGTTCCTGATAAAATGACAAGTTTGGCACTCTTTTGTTTCTGCTTCTCTCTCTTTCTCCCTCTGTCTCTCTCACTCTCTCTCTCTCCCCAACCTCCAACTTCCTCCATGCGATGCCTTCTACCATGTTATAATGCAGAAAGAAGGCCTGTGCCAGATGCTGACATCTTGATATTGGACTTCTCAATTTCTAAAACTGTGAGCCAATAAATTTCTGTTCATTATAAATTACCCAGTCTCAGGTATTCTGTTATAGAAGCACAAGACAGACTAAGACACAGAGGGTATACTATAGACGAGTAGACAAGACCTGCATATCTAAAGTGAGGAATTACAGTGCACGTTAGCAGATACCTTTTTTTGATCCCTAAATGAGGCACATTGGCAGAAAAAAAATTTTCTTTCAGTGGGTACCAAAGGCAGCTTGCATGACGTGATTTACATGGCCAAATATGGGAATTTCTAGAATACCAATTTATGGGGAGAATGAATTGAAATCAGGGCTATCCTGGAAATCCAGTTTATGTGGTGATCATATTTTAAAAAGCCAGATGCATGGCTCTGACAATAACTTTAATAGAAAGTCACGAAAGGAAAAACTGTCCATGGATCTGGTGGTCAAGCAAGGAAGTAAGACAGGACCTTAACTTTGAATAAGAGAAAAAATTCAGATAGAGAGTGACTTTGGCATTTGGAAAAGGCAGAAAGTAGTTTCCTAAAAGTATCTTATTTTTGGCATAGTCAAATGTAATTGGCTAAGAACAGAAAATGTGGTAGATTAATCTGAACAGAGTTTCTCTGAGTATGGTGGACATCTATATGTAACACTTTGTCCCTGCCCTCAGGATTCCTTTAGTACTTCATGAGATACTGTTTAATATACTTGAACTGACTGTCTTGAAGAAACTCTATTGGTTCAGTGACAAACTGTATGACTTTGGGCAAGTCACAGTTTTCCCAGATGTAAAACAAGTGGGTTGGCTTAGAATCCAGTCTTTAAGGTGACTTGTGTCTGTTAAGTCTGTCAATCTGTGGCCCAAAAGCAGATTAATTTGAAAGATTCAACTTGTGTTAATCTCTAGCTAGTAGAAGTCTTAATCTAAAATTAAAAGCTACACATTTCCCAGGTACAGAGCCTGCATAATCTACAGAAGTAAAAATGTTAAGCCATTCCTGCAAGTATTTTCATAATGAAAACAGATGACAGGCAATGTGCTTTAGAGCTAAAGTGGAAGCATTAAAATGTAGATAGTTCAATTTTTAATACCAAAGATACTACAATGACAATTAGATGTCATTTTCAAAAATAACATGTTGGCCCCAAGGCCAAAGTATCTCAACTATGTGACAGCTTCATGTTAAGTATGAGGTTATTGCTAAATGGTAGTGAAAATATAATCGATACTTGGCTAAGTCAATAAACTTAAAGCCAAAACATGTAGAAATGGCTCTGTTTGAAAAGATTATTTTGAAAAAAAAAACATAATTGTTCCTAAGTCTTCCATTTTAATCAAGATTTGGCAATACACTGAGACCATCAGACATCAAGTGTTCTTCCGACCTTTTCAACTGTCAGGCCAGACAGATTTTTATCTTATGTGAACCAACCCACAGCCTCAAAGGTGTAGTGCCAGAGCATGAATCCATTTCGCTAGACAGTCATTGAAATTATAATTCAAAGTTCAACTTACTTTCACGTTTTCTACTGCAATACTTTGGGCAGCCCAGGGCAGAAAGTCGAAGCCTGGTTTCCAATGGAGATTACTTCTAGTGGTTTCTAAATGTTGGCAGCCAGAATTCCTTCTTGTCAAATAGATCAGCAGATGCAGGGTTTCATTAATTTACTTTAAATGACTGCTGCTAACTCTTAGGAAGCTTTTCTTTACCTAAGGATGTTGACCTGCTGTAGGACCCCATCAGAAACAGACAGGAAGAGACGCTGATATATTAGGAGATTGGGAAATCTCCCTCCAGTGGCCTTCACAGACTCCACAACTTCCATTTATTCTCACTCATGCCATGAGCACACACACACACAAAAATACAAGATTTGTGGTGAAGACATATAGCTGGAATCTATAAAAGCTCCCAACTCAAGATAAATAAACTCACCAACATATACTACACTATGACGTGTTATTTGAAGATCCTTAGAATCAGTTTTAAGGTCTTTCTTCATGAAAATGCATTATCATGAAGAAGAGGGACCTTCTAAACCTAAAATAATATGCCAATTTAAATATGCAATTAGTTATACTTAGTGTGCATTTAATTGGTTATCTGAAAAACTCTAGGCTGAGGGTATTTGGTAAATAAAAATGTATTATGATCACACTAATCTTGAAATTATCTAGTCTGACACTTAGGT
>NW_026652282.1:128274798-128300131 GCF_009828535.3 Hylobates moloch
GCCAGGATGGTCTTGATCTCCTGACCTCGTGATCTGCCAGCCTCAGCTTCCCAAAGTGCTGGGATTACAAGCATGAGCTACTGTGCATGGTCAGGTATATTTTTTATAAATATGCTTTATTAATTTCTAAATATTTTACCCTTCATTTTGCAATCTATGCTGAAAAGGAAAGCATTACACCTTATCAGGATGCTACAAAGTTTCAGGGCAGCATCTAACATCTACTCTGTAATGATAAGCTTTACAATTAGCATTTTCAAGATCCTCAGTTTCAGTTCTTTATAAATGATGATCTAACCCCATGAGAGACATCTCCTAAATCCTTAAAGTGAAGATATTGACCCCTTAATTCAAAACTTTAAGAACAGCACCCTGGTGGCATATGAAAACAAACGGGAATGAAGGAATTTATATATGAGGATGATATTAAGAATATCTTCTACAATTACTGCTACTAAGACCATCGCTAATAGAAATCATTCCTTGGAAATTTAGAGTCCTTGCCAGATTACAAAGTCCTTTCACATACTCTCCATCTGTTATCCCCCTCCCGGTATCATTTGTTGCTTACAACAATCGTCTGAAGTAGGCAAATAAAATAAAATGAGTTTCATTTTTTAAGATGAAAAATAAGTGAGGCTTCAAAAGGTTGCATGATTTGTCTGAAGTTTTATGGCTAGTCAGAGGTGGTGGAGACTAGCCCCTGAGTTTTTGGCTAAACAATCCAGTGTTTCTTCCACTATTTCATGCTGCCGTTGTTTAACATAGATTTATCCATGTAGTTCCCACTAGAGCCATAGCAATCCAGGAGACAATTTGATAAACTGCCATGAACCCCCCACCCCCGCCTCTGCAAGATGAAAGATTATTTATCCCTGTTATATGGTAAATAATGTTATTACAAATTCCAAGCTGACCATCAACATCAAAGGCAAAATACTGATAGTCTAAAAAGGAACCTACAAAATGCCATGTTGAAAACTTGAAAGTGAAGAAGATCTTGAGAGAATGTTGCCTGCACAATGACTCAGACAGTCTGTACCTTGGAAAGCACCTGCTGTTATCACAAACAGACCAAGTCTTTCCTCCATCCAGGACTTCAAAGTTGCTAAGCGCTAAGGACTCAGGTTTAACAATGAGTTCAGCACCTTGATGCTGTAGTCCTTGACTCCTCCTTTAGCTTTTGTTTCTTGATCATTTTTCACCCAACTGAAGGGAATTCCTATGGGTTCACTGGTAATTCAGATATGCCCTCAAAATTGTCTTCCCCCCAACATCCACAGTCAATATTGATTTTAGGAGTCATAAATTTGTGATGAAATGAGCTTACTGGAGCCATGACAAGGCTGGAATGAAGGCAGACACTTGCTTATTCAACATTGGATACCGTCTCCCTTTCATTGCTCCTTTCAAGAAATAGAGAAACAGTGAAATAGAGTTGGCAGGGGCAACCCTTCCATCTTTAGAAATTCTGGTTACTTACAGTAAGATAGGGACTTTGAAAAAGGGCTGCCTCTGGCAGACAGTTACTACAGGTGCAGCAGAGGCCGAAAGCATTAAAACTGACTGAGATCTACTAAATCTGTTGGAAGACAGGGAGGGGAAGGACAGGTAATACATGAATAAATCTGATAATAAATGTGCCATCATTCACATGCAAAGCTAATGCTGCTTGTTCATTCTCAATGGAATACTTTTGAGTTGCCTGTCCAGAAATGAGTGGATATGCTCATCTCCTATACAGGCTCCTGACAGAGAAAAGGCCCCGGAGATTATATACTCCAGCCTTCTATTTTCTGTCCCATTTTAAAGATGAGGACAAATACAGTGCACAGAGGTGAAATGATTTGCCCAAGGTCACATAACCATGTGAATGGAAGGTATGGGATTAACTTTAAACCATCTGATCAATCCAAGTCCTGTCATCATATCATACAAGTACTGCTGACATGACTCTCATGACAGGGGGTTCATTACTTCATGATTCCATTTGGTTCCATTGAATTGACTGCAGTTTTATTCAGCAACTCAAGAAGCTCTAATCGAGCTTCTTCTATTGGAAGTCCTACAAAGTCTCTTCTCTATTCTCTTGGGAAGCAGCAGGGGTGGAGGAGAGGAGAGGAGTTGTGCCCCACCTTACTTCTGAAAACAGTAGCTTCTGAAAACATAGTATCTCTTCAAAAAATTCTAAATACTGTGATGATGGGGTAATTGTTAAAGCTGTGACAAAAAGATGTCCAAAAAAGCAGTGTGAAAGCAAGAACAGAAGTTACATAAAAGGGAGGCAAAGTCTGTGGGCACCTTTTTGATGCACTTGCTCTCCAGTTACCCAGCAGTGTAGGCCCTGCCCTCCCCCACCCACGCTGCCAAAGACTGGACCATCAAGAAGTCAGAACACAGCTTTGCCTAGTGCCAGGTATGTTATGTTAGGCAAAGGGCTTCAGCTCCTCCTTAGAATCTTTAGCTGTAGAGGTGAGGTTAGCTAGTGTGTAGGAGGTCATAGCCATGTTCAAAACAAGGAGATGAGAAAATATAATGCTAGCAATTTGGAAGTATTGAGAAGAGAAAGTCGGATGAATAAACCTATTTTGTAAGTTATGATTTAAGTGCAGAAAATAACAGTACTTGTTAATTTCTGGGGAGATATACATTAGAGCAGCTGCAAATGCCCCACTCCTGTAAAGGATCCAGGCATGCCTCCTTTCTAAGGTTGTCTATGAGCTGTGTTTCTGAAAGTGTAGGAAATTTCCTGTCTTCTTTCTTTCTTTTTTTGTCTAGTTTCATTAATGTAACCCTAATATTCAACCCTTAAATGGAAGGGCCACATCAAAGAGAAAATGATCGCTTTCAATGGGGTTCCCTAATTAGGGATTGTGGTATATGCCATCAGCCAAATCATAGCCTAACATTGTAACCTTCAGGCTTAGTCCATCCTAGAGAAAACACTTTTTCACAAATGCCTCCAGGGCACACAGAATTCTATATAAAGAACCTCTTAGCACTGCCATTTTACATAATTATTTTCCCAACTGAATGATTAATAGTATACTGAGTTAAAGGTAAGGTACAAAAATGAAAATAACTTGTGTCAGCAAGGCCCTTTGTTATCACTTTTGTGTTAAAACAGTCATAAGAATGGTTATATCTTATTTTTGTTTTTTGGAGACGGAGTCTCGCTCTTATCGCCCCGGCTGGAGTGCAGTGGCACGCTCTCGGCTCACTGCAATCTCCGCCTCCTGAGTTCAAGCAATTCTCCTGCCTCAGCCTCCTGAATAGCTGGGATTACAGGTGTGTGCCACCATGCCCGGCTAATTTTTGGATATAAATGGTCATTTTTATAGGACATGCTTTTTGAGCATTTAGGTGTACCAGGCCTATCCTTTATCTTGCTTATTCTACATGACAACTCTAAGCTACAGGCATTATTATCTCCATGGTGTAGATGACGAAAGTGAGGTTCATAGAGGCTCAGTAATTTTCCCAAGGTTCCACAGTTAATATGTGATAAAGCCAACAAACAAAACCACGTCTGTGAGACTTCAAACCCAAGTTCTTAGTTACTGTACAAAAAAACTGGTTCCCAACTCTATTATCAAATAGGAATTTATATTTATATGTATATAAAAATCTAGTAGCCACTACTAAAATATAAGTTGTTTCATTATTTTTATTTTGCAAAATTCCTTTGTTGTACCAATATAATACAATGGAATGAACATGAAAATGTAAGTTGCAGTTCAATGAGCCCAATTTGACCATTGCTCTGATAAGCATAAAGTTATATATACCCAGCTCGGTAACATAAGCAAGATAAGATTATTATTTCCTTGCATTCACAACCACTATGGCCAATACAATCACTTCAAATTAATCACACAAAAAACACAATGTGGAGCTCAATTGGCTATTTTACAAAATCTCAAAAAGCAACTGATTAAAACAGCCATAAGAGGACTTGGTGCTATTTTTTGCATAACAAATTAAATCAAACGAGAAGCTAAGATTATCTTGAGGCTGTTGAATAAAGACAAGTAATTCAGGAGCGAAAGTTTTAAAACAATTAATTGACCTGCTATGGATTTCTGAATTTGCAACTGATACGGTTTGGCTGTGTGCCCACCCACATTTCTTCTTGAATTGTAGCTCCCATAATTCCCACATGTCGTGCGAGGGACCTGGTGGGAGGTAACTGAATCATAGGGGACAGGTCTTTTCTGTGCTGTTCCCATGATAGTGAATAAGTCTCATGAGATCTGATGGTTTTACAACGGGGAGTTCCCCTGTACATGCTCTTGCCTGCTGCCATGTTAGATGTGACTTTGTTCCCCATTCACCTTCCATCATGATTGTGAGGCCTCTCCAGCCATGTGGTGCTGTCAGCCAATTAAACCTCTTTCCTTTATAAATTACCCAGTTTTGGGTATGTCTTTATTAGCAGCATGAGAACAGACTAATATAGCAACTTTAGTGTTTCTCTCTGCATATGTGAAAGTCTATGTGAGAGTATACATAGAATAAATATGTATTGACCTGCAATTGACAATTTAATGGTAAAATGGGTCCTCCTTATGGGAATTTCAAAGCTTAATTTTTCAAAAGCTGCATTTCTCATGAGTTCTGTCTAATGGACTAACTACTGGTTGGTTGGTTCCATTTAGCTCTAATGAGAGAAAACTTGCTCTTTCAAGTATTATCTCCCAAAGTTTTCAAAGTGCATAGACCTTGCAATTGGTCTTGTTTGAAATGCTCCTTCAATCTTTTTATTTTTATTTTAAGTTCTGGGGTACATGTTCAGGATGTGCAGGTTTGTTACATAGGTAAACATGTGCCATGGAGATTTTTTGCACCTATCAACCCATCACCTAGGTACTAAGCTCAGCATGCATTAGCTATTTTTCCTAATGGTCTCCCTCCCCCAACCCCACCCCCAACAGGCCCCAGTGAGTGTTGTTCCCCTCCCTGTGTCCATATGTTCTCATTGTTCAGCTCCTATTTATAAGTAAGAACACGTGCTGTTTGGTTTTCTGTTCCTGTGTTACTTTGCAGAGGATAATGGCTTCCAGCTCCATCCATGTCCCTGCAAAGGACATTATCTCATTTCTTTTTATGGCTACATAGTATTCCATGGTGTATACATATCACATTTTCTTTATCCAGTCTATCATTGATGGGCATTTGGGTTGATTCCATGTCTTTGTTATTGTGAATAGTGCTGCAATGAACATACATGTACATGTATCTTTGTAATAGAATGATTTATATTCGTTTGGTTATATACCTAGTAATGGACTTGCTGGGTCAAATGGTATTTCTTGTTCTAGATCTTTGAGGAATCACCACACTGTCTTCTACAATGGTTGAAAAAATACACATTCCCACCAACAGTATTAAACGGTATTAAAGCGTTCCAATTTCTCCACAACCTGACCAGCATCTGTTATTTCTTGACTTTTTAATAATTGCCATTCTGACCAGCAAAGCCAAGCTAACCGTTTGACAACCAGTACCACTGTTTGGGCAATTCATCATATCAATGGACTTATTCTTACAGCTCTCTGTTTTCAGAGTGCTAAGTTGGACAATAAGTAAATCTCATAATTGGCCATTTTTTTAAATGGGAGGTTCACTGTGAAAGAAGAGGGATGACCCATAATAAAGAGCCCAGCAGCTGAGGTCAGAATATCCTGGTTATACTCCCCCCTCTTTAGATCTCTGTCAGGTTCTTCACCTATGAATTGAAGAGGCTGGAAAAGCAGGTATTCCAGGTTTTGCACACCTCCCAGATGTGTAAGACTGTAAATTGAGATAAAATGTATTGATTATACTGATTAACAATGCCAAGAGAAAGTCATTTTATAATACTCTACAATTGATGATTCCTTTCAGGGGAACATGGTATTCTTTCATTAAGAACACTTGGTAAATGTTGGCCTGTCAGATGTTCTCCATTCTGTCAAGGCAACCTTTGACAGCCTCAAAATATATCACAGGGACCATCCCTCTCTATTTATTCTGGCAGTTAGGGTCCATTTTTTAAATCAAGTTTAATTGACCTAGCTGTGTGCCTTTGGTGAATCACCTATGCTCTCTGGGCTAAAGTCTCCTCACTATGAAATGAAGGGGCCTGATTCCCTCTCTAGTCTATTTGGTCTATTCTGGCTTCTATGTTATATGAGTTTACAGGTGTGATTCATAAGATCTCAGAGAGTTTTTCAGTGAAATCATTATCTTTGGTAATAGCCAGTATTTCTGTCCAAATTCAGGGGACATAGATTTTGTTGGAATCGTGGATGAATCAGCTAATGGGAAAACAAACTCAATCCTGTCATCCTTTTACTGCATCAAATTCTCATAATTTCCTAGGGTCTAGATAAGAATTGCAGGACTAGATGCTTAATTAGCTGAGATAAGGCATGGACACATTATTTTATAAAGCTGACAGACTATATCTCTATGGAGGAAACATGTTCTTTGGATGCAATTTAAAGCAATTTGAAACCAAATAATAATCATTTTGAAAGAAGACAGAAAATAATATTCTTCAGCAGTTCTGGTGAGAAATACACTATCACAGTTAATAGATTCGTAAATAAATTAATGCCATCCAGGAGTGTCATTTCTTTAGAACATGTTGAAGTGAGTGTCGGTAACTTGGTTCAGCCTCTTTTGAAAATATGCAGTAAGTTGTATACATGGGCACAATAATCTGGACAAACATAACCACCCAAGGCTTGCAACTGATGCTCATAAATTGTTTTCATGCATTAAAAAACCAGAGTAAACATAACAGCTTAAAACCTGAAACTGATTTAAATCTGTTTTTGAAAACCCAACCAAGTAATAAGCAAGCTGTTTTCCCTGAGAGACCCTCCACACACTACCATCACAGCACTAGCCCTCAGACTGCAGGAACTGATGGGAGTTACTGAGAGCAGTGCAGCAGCTGAAACAAAGAGGGCCTCATTACCATGCGAAGCACAACATCCTTCAGATGTGATGAGAAACGTGACTGCATGATAAACTGGTCCTGGGGAAATTTCAAAATATGACCACCCAAGCATAAAGAAGAGGGTGGTGAGAACAGAGGCAGGACACTGGGAAGGTGCACAGACTTGGCACACAGAATGTTGGCTTAGGCCCCAATATAAATAGCGATGGACCCTCTGACCTGCAATACTGCAAGTTTTATATTAATGGGGCCCACACAGACACATGTTCTTGATACATGGCTCTATGTAACTGCTGAAAAGAGAAAACTTAATGTAAGTACAGTGTTCTTGCTTCATTTTTATTGCATTAAGTTGTTTAGTATGCATTTTTACTCACAATTCTATACTGCTTTATAAAATTAGTATGAAACCAATTGCAGCCAGTGGATAATTCTGAATGAAAATAAACAGTCTCTATAGCTCCCTCTCTACTCCAAATGATTTTTCCATGATGCCTAACCCAGTTAGGATGTGTGGCCAAATGCACGGAAGCTGAGCTTAGTAGGGAGATATAGATCAACTTTTAGATAACATGAATGACAATGTAGCCATCCACTGAGAAGTTCCACATTAGGACATGGAAGCTGAAAATGAAAAAAGTGCTCTGAACTAAAATATGAACCTAATTCCACAAAATGTGCTACTGTATCTTTTACAGTTCTGGAAAGGCAAGATACTGACAAAGAGAGTTTGCAAATTCCTATGCTCAGATCAATATAACTCCCTTGCTCTAGAGTCTTTTTATCGATGACAGTCTCTTTCATTGTAGTGATTACAGATTCAACATCTTTTAATCACCTTCAACATGACAAATACACGTATCTATATCTCTGTGATTTACTGCAATTGACACAGTGTGAAAAAATCAGTGATTATGAGGTTGGCTTTTTGGTGTTACTGATTTTCCCATCTATGTCAACCAAGTAGCAAATAATGCACATTAAGCCACTGTTGCAATGTTGAGACGAGCAGGCAAAAGGAAATTGGATTTGATTTTGACACTCTTGTGTTACTGAACTGAAACTATAATGAAGAACAATGTCAATGTGAACTTTGAATTCTCCTCGTTTCTGGACAAGTGCCTATTTTCTGTTTCCTAACTACTGGACATCATGGCCTTAGATATAGTGTTGTCATTGGGAATATTTTCTTACAAAATTACGTACATTTCTGAAATTTAATAGACAAATTTTAATTTGAAGTGATAAACTGGATTTTCCAATTCACAAATTAAATATCACACCTAAAAAGGCAACTTGGACTGTCCAAATAAACTTATGTATACACACACATACACACACACACACACAGCCGCAATGTTGATTGTTCCTCACAAAATTGGTTCAGAAAGTTGGCTGGCTGCTCACACCATTCCAAACCAGTGCATTAATTTCTTTCCATTACAAATGGACTAGGTAAAAAACCATGAAAGGAAATGAAAAAGAGGCCAACTTAAGAAAGATGTTAAAAACTTAACTCTGGCCAACAGTTGTGACTAGATATGTAGGTTTCAATCACTCCTACAGACATTATTTGTTCGTTAGTTTACTCAGCAAAAACTTGAGTAATAACTAACTTTATTGAGCATCTAATATGTGCAGGTACTTTGCATGTATATAATCGTTAGTGCTTATTACTCCCATTAAGGTAGGAATGAGGAGCCTCACATTTAGGCAGAGAATTAGACTCAGACTGGCTCATTCCATGGGTGGGGAGAAAAGAGATTAGAACCCAGGCCTGCCGACTTCTACCACATCAGGCCCATTGCTTCTTTAAATATAGTCCAGGCACTGTACTGGACATCATCGTAGGAGTTTAAAACACAAATAAAATGCAGACTATATTGTTGATGGTGATTGTTTGGGTTCAGTTGAGTTCCCCCAAAGTTCATGTTGAAGTCCTAACCCCCAGTACCTCACAGTGTGACCTTCTTTAGTTATAGGGCCTTTACTGAGGTAATAAAGTTAAAATGATTTCACTAGGCTGGGACCTAATCCATTATAATTGGTGGCCTTATAAAACGTAGAAATTTATACAAAGATATGCATAGAGGGAAGGGGATATGCAGACACAAGAATGGATAAGATGGCGATCTACAAGCCAACGATAGATCTGGATCTGATTTTCTCTCACAGTCCTCCAAAGATACTAACACTGCCAAAAGCTTGACCTTGGAATTCTAGCCTCCAGGCTGTGAGGCAATGAAGTTCTGTTGTTTAAGCCACCCAAGTTGTGGTACTTTGTTATGGCTGCCCTAGCAAATTAATTCAGTCATATCGCTTAGTTAGTGGGTGAAGACAAATACATGAATGCCTGTACTACAAGGCAGACTATAGAAAATGACAAGAGGAAGGCATGAACAATACTCAATGGCAGGAGGGCAGAGTTAATGACTGGCCTGGGTGGGATGGGGAGGCAACGGCAGTGCAGGTTAATTTCCCATATTTATAGAGTAAAAGGACAACAGTAGAAATAATTATAGCAGTAACAATAATGATAGTAATGATACAGTCACATTTACTAAATACTTAATATGGGCTAGGCATGGTGCTAAGTGCCCTACAAAGATTATCTCATTTAACATTCACAACAATCCTGTGATGTGAGTTCTACATTATCCCTATGTTACACTGGGCACCTTGCTGGGACAGAGACCTGGGTACGAAGTGAGTCAATTCTGTTCCTTGTGCAACAGTGATGCAGAGTGAATTGCTTCTACCAGTATGAGGCCAATTTGCATGGATTCCCTTACCCGTAACTTCAGTGCTCCCTCAAAATATTCTCCATTTTTAGTCACAGACTGATTTGTCTTAAGTGTGGCTTATTTTCCTTTTGGCATTGAGCTTCCAAGCCAGTGCTAATTAATTTTTTACAGCTGACCTGCCTTCCTTATAGCAGGGAGGGTATTCTTATGAGAGAGCCAGTTCCTCAGAGCTAGGCTTACAGAGCACAAAGTCAAAACAATAAGTACATGGTGATGGCTGCTAGAAGTCAGTCTTAAAATTTGGGGAACATATCTATAGCATACCTTCCACAGCATGAGATATGCAACCAGCCCCTGACCCACAGACATAGAAGAGCTACTTCACCAGTTATCAGACATGTCTTGTAGCCAAGAAGGCTGTTACTAATGCTGTGCACCAAGCCACAAAATGAGGCCGACCTGGGTGAAGAGATGAGGAAATAGATAAAGTATGAATGTGGCAGCAGTCCCTATTCTGGTCCCATTGACATAAGCCATAAGAATGTCCCAGAAATCACCTAAATTTCATCTCCCAGGCTACATCTCTTACCCTGAAAATGGCATAAATATTCTGATAGTGGGTACAGATAAACTTGATTCCTGAAACCATATGGATGACAGAGAAAGATAGTAATAAAATCCAGGACTAAAAGCTAATCTCATCAGGCAAGGGAACGATCAGCAAAAAGATGAGTAGAGCGAGACCTACAAACTAGTTTCTGTGTGACTCTGTGTACATGTGCACGCGCATGCGTACACACATACTCACACAAGCTTAGGAGCCCGGTGCCCCAAGCCTCTCACTGCCTTGGGGGAAGGGGGGGAACTAGAGAAGCGAAAGCAAAAACAGCTGAATTCAGTCAAAGACCTGATTGTTTCCCAAATGTATATGCGGCTCCCAAGTGAAAGCCTTGCCAGATGGACCCCCACTGATGGCCTATGGCTTTGTTTGTGTCACCCACTTATGTCTGTCTCCGAGAGGGGCAGCCCGTGCATGGAGACAGTGAGCCGTTTGGGAGCCGCCTCTGCATGTGTAATTAGTCACGGTGCACCTGTACCTAACTGCATTAACAATTAACACAATTACATACACAATTGTGGAATTGCCCCCACTATTTGAATAATTAGTGAGCTAACAACATGATTTGCAGGTGCAATTGAGCAATTATGTACAGTTCCAAAGTGGAATATGCATATTTAGAGGCTTGGATGAGGCCCATTACTAAATCTTGTTCCAAATGGTCAAATTAATTTTATTATTACAAGGAACAGTACTCAGTGAGAACTATCTCATCCTTAATGCACCGTAGCATTAGGTACTGGGGAACCCTTCACCTCATCAAGGTATTCAGCCCTGGGGTTTTGCCAACACAGGCACCCCTGCCATAATGCTGCCAGCCTGTACACTATCCTTTGGCCTTTCCGACTCTAGAGTATCCCCCACTTCCTCATCTCTCCTTCAAAATACTGCTGACACGTTGATGGCTCCCTGCAGCTTTTCCTAATTAAGTCCCATTTTTCTTGAGTCTTGGGTTCAGTAACCCAAGAGCTCAGCACTAGGGGCTGAACAAAGACATTACCTCAGCTGCCTTCTGCAAGGAAGAGACACAAAAAGGCAGTGGCAGTAACCAGGTGGTACTCACAGCCTGTCTGCTTAGGGGTGGCAGCATTGTTGGACATTGACAGCAATGGCTGGCACACCTTCCAAGTTCTCTGGCATTAGGGAAGTTTCCTTAATCTACTCTGAACTCCTGTCACCCCCTAGCCATGTTGGTATCTCCTCAGCCACTGGAGAGGAAATTCACTGAAGGCTTGAGTTTCTAACTTGCAAAATGGCAAAACCAATTGGGCTGTGGGGCATTTGCTTCCAGAACTATAGAAAGCTAAGGAGGAGAGGCAGCAGCTCAATTGTGCTGCAAACACATGGAGAGACCCAGGGCTACTGCTAATACTGTGTGATGCCCCCTTAGTTCAAAAGGCCTGTGGAATCTGATGCTTGGTTCACCTGTACTCTCACAGGTCCCCTTAAGAGAAGTGTTCTGTCTCTGTCAAATCTGTCTATACTTCTGCAAGTCTGCCCTCATTTGTTAGCTATCTGAAAGCAAACTGCAGAAAAAGCCACCTATGGGTCAAATTAGGATTATTGCAGATCCACCTCCCCTCAAGACCAAGGCAAGGCTTCCTTCTAGAGACAAGCTAAAAAAAATCGTATCTTGGGATGGTTATTAAGTTCTAGAATGAGCTCCAGTAGTGTTACAGCAACCATTTAGTTGTCTATAGGAGATGTTTGGAACTGACACAGTTAACAGAAATGAGAGGAACAAGTGGGCAAGGAAAGATCCCCTGAAAGACAATCTCCACTTATTTTCCCAATCTGTAAAAACTAACTAAAATACAAGTCAGGAAAAGGAGATTAACACTTGTAAGTGTACCGGAATCTTTACAAATAAACCTTTTCCCAGCCTTCATTTCTGATTTGCTATGTTAAGTAACAAATAACATCAAAAAATAAAAAAGAAATGGTTGTTTCCCATCCTTGATCTTTATGTCTTCATAAAACCTCACCCAAACCTCTTGGTGGCTCATGGTGGTTAAAAGAGTCTGAGAAAATGGCTCAGGCTGCACAATGGCAAAGTGTTTTGTTTTTGTGTATGTGTTTTCTGAACATAAATTGGCTTTTTTCTTTATACCACTGAGGGGGAAATATCAATAGCATCATACTTCCATCACCTAACCAACAAAATCCAAAAAGGAAGACATAAAGATCGAGGACAGAAAACAGCCTCTTTCTCTTTTTCAATGTTATTTGCTCCCTAACACAGTGAATCAGAAATGAAGGCTGGAACAAGGATCGTCTGTAAAGATTCCAGTATCCTTATAAGCGTCAGTCCCCTTTTCCTGATTTATACTTTAGCTAATTTTTACAGATTGGGAAAATGAGTAGAGATGGAAGACAAGATCTGTGTGCCGTTCTAACAAGACTTCAGGAAAACTATTATTTTGGAACATTGCATTTTTCAGCCACCTAAATGCCATTTTTTACTGTTCAGTTGCATGAAAAATTACCTAAGTTCTTGAAATAAATTTCTTGACCCACGTATAGCTACATTAAATGGTGTAATTTAATGCAATCTAACTAAATTAGCACCAATTAGGCTAAATTAAAGGGCATGTCACTAATAAATTTTATGCTAAACATATTACTGATAATAAGCTCACTAAAATGCATAATAAAATATTATTTTTAGCTTAGTTTAACCCAAATAATATCCAGAAATCTTTAAAATAAAATATACCAAGCAAAATCCTTAATTCCTTAAAGAGAAATGGGAAAAACCATCCTGCTCTATTAACTGTGAATCTGAGTTGTTTTTATGTTTGTTATTACTATTTCTTAACCAGATATCAAAACATCTCTCCTCTTGGGGACTCAGTTCCTAACTTCCAAAATGTAGACGTAACATTGACTGGTCTCCAAATTTATTCTAGAGCAGAGACAGGGGTAGTTTGCTACAGGATTGGAAGAACACAGGCTTGGCTATCAAGATACCTAAATTTCAGTCAATCTCAGCTCTGTCACTTATTGGTTGCATATCCTTTGTGGAAGATCAGAAAATGGTTCCCAAAAGATATGTCCATGTCAAATCCCTGGAATCTGTGAACATTAACTTATATTACTTTATATGAAAAAAATGTGATTAAGGATCTTCAAGATTCCTGGGCAAGATGCCCAAATAGGAACAGCTCCAGTCTGCAGCTCCCAGCAAGACCAATGCAGAAGGCAGGTGATTTCTGCATTTCCAACTGAGGTACCCAGTTCATCTCATTGGGACTGGTTAGGCAGTGGGTGCAGCCCAAGGATGGCGAGCAGAAGCAGGATGGGGCATCGCCTCACCTTGGAAGTGCAAGGGGTAAGAGAACTCCCTCCCCTAACTAAAGGAAGCTGTGAGGGGCAGTGCTATCCAGCCCAGATACTATGCTTTTCCCATGGTCTTTGCAACCCATAGACCAGGAGATTCCCTCGGGTGCCTACACCACAAGGGCCCTGGGTTTCAAGCATAAAACTGGGTGGCCGACTGGGCAGACACCAAGCTAGCTGCAGAAGCTTTTTCTTCATATCCCAGTGGCACCTGGAATGCCAGCGAGACAGAGCCGTTCACTCCCCTGGAAAGACGGCTGAAGCCAGGGAGCCAAGTCGTCTTGCTCAGTGGATCCCACCCCCATTGAGCTCAGCAGGCTGAGATCTACTGGCTTGAAATTCTCACTGCCCCAACACAGCAGTCTGAAGTCGACCTGGGACGCCATTACTGAGGATTGAGTAGGCAGTTTTCCTCTCACAGTGTAAACAAAGCCACCACAAAGTTTGGACTGGGCAGAGCCCACCGTAGCACCATAAAGCCGGTATAGTCAGACTGCCTATTTACATTCCTCCTCTCTGGGCAGGGGATCTCTAAAAGAAAGGCAACAGCCCCAGTCAGGGGTTTATATATAAAACTCCCATCTCCCTGGGACAGAGCAACTGGGGGAAGGGGCAGCTGTGGGCGCAGCTTCAGCAGACTTAAACGTTCCTGCCTGCAGGCTCTGAAGAGAGCAGTGGGTCTCCCAGCACAGCGTTCGAGCTCTGCTAAGGGACAGATTGCCTCCTCAAGTGGGTCCCTGACACTCCCAGCAGGGGTTGACAGACACCTCATACAGGAGAGCTCCAGCTGGAATCTGGCGGGTGCCCTTCTGGGATGAAGCTTTCAGAGGAAGGAACAGGCAGCAATCTTCGCTGTTCTGAAGCCTCTGCTGGTGATACCCAGGCAAACAGGGTCTGGAGGAAAACCCCAGCAAACTCCAGCAGATCTGCAGAAGAGGGGACTGTTAGAAGAAAACTAACAAACAGAAAGCAATAGCATCAACATCAACAAAAAGGACGACCATGCAAAAACTCCATCCGAAGGTCACCAACAGCAAAGACTGAAGGTAGATAAATCCACGAAGATGAGGAAAAACCAGTGCAAAATGGCTGAAAATTCCAAAAACCAGCATGCCTCTTCTCTTCCAAAGGATCACAACTCCTTGCTAGCAAGGGAGCAAAACTGGACAAAGAATAAGTTTGATAAACTGACAGAAGTAGGCGTCAGAAGATGGGTAACAACAAACTCCTCCGAGCTAAAGGAGCATGTTCTAACCTAATGCAAGGAAGCTAAGAACCTTGAAAAAAGGTCAGAGGAATTGCTAACTAGAATAACCGGTTTAGAGAGGAACATAAATGACCTTATGGAGCTGAAAAACACAGCAAGAGAACTTTGTGAAGCATTCACAAGTATCAATAGCCAAATTGATCAAGCTGAAGAAACGATATCAGAGACTGAAGATCAACTTAATGAAATAAAGCATGAAGACAAGATTAGAGAAAAAATAATGAAAAGTAATGAATAAAGCCTCCAAGAAATATGGAACTATGTAAAAAGACCAAACGTACGTTTGACTGATGTACCTGAAAGTGAAGGAGAGAATGGAACCAA
This sequence comes from Hylobates moloch, assembly GCF_009828535.3. Taxonomy (NCBI): domain Eukaryota; kingdom Metazoa; phylum Chordata; class Mammalia; order Primates; family Hylobatidae; genus Hylobates; species Hylobates moloch. The sequence continues at coordinate 128,290,041 of NW_026652282.1, forward strand.
GTAGGAAAACACTCTTCAGGATATTATCCAGGAGAACCTCCCCAACCTAGAAAGACAGGCCAACATTCAAATTCAGGAAATACAGAGTATACCGCTAAGACACTCCTTGAGAAGAGCAACCCCAAGATACATAATCATCAGATTCACCAAGGTTGAAATGAAGGAAAAAATGTTAAGGGCAGCCAGAGAGAAAGGTCGGGTTACCCACAAAGGGAAGCCTATTAGATTAACAGCAGATCTCTCTGCAGAAACCTTAAAAGCCAGAAGAGAGTGGGGGCCAATATTCAACATTCTTAAAGAAAAGGATTTTCAACCCAGAATTTCATATCCAGCCAAACTAAGCTTCATAAGTGAAGGAGAAATAAAATCCTTTATAGACAAGCAAATGCTGAGGGATTTTGTCACCATCAGGCCTGCCTTACAAGAGCTCCTGAAGGAAGCACTAAATATGGAAAGGAAAAACTGGTAGCAGCCACTGCAAAAATAAACCAAAATGTAAAGACCATCAACACTATGAAGAAACTGCACCAACCAATGGGCAAAATAACCAGCTAGCATCATAATGACAGGATCAAATTCACATATAACAATATTAACCTTAAATGTAAATGGACTAAATGCCCCAATTAAAAGACACAGATTGACAAACTGGATAAAGAGTCAAGATGCATTGGTGTGCTGTATTCAGGAGGCCCATCTCACATGCAAAGACACACAGAGGCTCAAAATAAAGGGATGAAGGAATATTTATCAAGCAAATTGAAAGCAAAAAAAAAAAAATGCAACAAGAAGAGCTAACTATCCTAAATATATATGCACCCAATACAAGAGCACCCAGATTCATAAAGCAAGTTCTTAGAGACCTACAAAGAGACTTAGACTCCCACGCAATAATATTGGGACGCTTTAACACCCCAGTGTCAATATTAGACAGATCAATGAGACAGAGAATTAACAAGGATATTCAGGACTTAAACTCAACTCTGGACCAAGTGGACCTAATTGACATCTACAGAACTCTCTATCTCAAATCAACAGAATATACATTTTTGTCAGCACCACATAGCACTTATTCTAAAATTGACCACATAATTGGAAGTAAAACACTCCTCAGCAAATGCAAAAGAATGAAAATCATAACAAACAGACTCTCAGACCACAGTGCAATCAAATTAGAACTCAGGATTAAGAAACTCACTCAAAACTGCACAACTACATGGAAACTGAACAACCTGCTCCTGAATGATGACTGGGTAAACAACAAAATTAAGGCAGAAATAAGTAAGTTTTTTGAAACCAATGAGAACAAAGACACAATGTACCAGAATCTCTGGGACGCAGCTAAAGCAGTGTTTAGAGGGAAATTTATAGCACTAAATGCCCACAGGAGAAAGTGAAGAAGATCTAAAATTGACATCACAATTTAAAAAACTAGAGAATCAAGAGCAAACAAATTCAAAAGCTAGCAGAAGACAAGAAATAACTAAGATCAGAGCAGAAATGAAAGAGATAGAGACACGAAAAACTCTTCAAAAAAATAAATGAATTCAGGAGCTGGTTTTTTGAAAAGATTAACAAAATAGATAGATCACTAGCCAGACTAATAAAGAAGAAAAGAGAGAAGAATCAAATAGACACAATAAAAAATGATAAAGGGGAGATCACCACTGATCCCACTGAAATAAAAACTATCATCAGAGAATACTATAAAACCCTCTATGCAAATAAACTAGAAAATCTAGAAGAAATGAATAAATTCCTGGACACATAAACCAGGAAGAAATTGAATCCCTGAATAGACCAATAACAAGTTCTGAAATTGAGACAGTAATTAATAGACTACCAACCAAAAAATTAAAAAAAAAAAAAGCCCAGGACCAGACAGATTCACAGCCCAATTCCACCATAGGTACAAAGAGGAGCTGGTACCATTCCTTCTGAAATCATTCCAAACAACAGAAAAAAAAGGACTCCTCCCTAACTCATTCTATGACACTGTCATCATCCTGATTCAAAAACCTGGCAGAGACACAACAAAAAAAGAAAATTTCAGGCCAATATCCCTCATGAACATCAATGCAGAAATCCTCAGTAAAATACTGGCAAACTGAATCCAGCAGCACATCAAAAAGCTTATCCACCACGATTAAGTCGGCTTCATCCCTGGGATGCAAGGCTAGTTCAACATACGCAAATCAATAAACATGATCCATCACATAAACAGAACCAATGACAAAAACCACATGGTTATCTCCATAGATGCAGAAAAGGCCTTTGATAAAATTCAACACCGCTTCATGCTAAAAACACTCAATAAATTAGGTATTAATGGAACATATCTCAAGATAATAAGAGATATTTATGACAAAACCACAACCAATATCATACTGAATAGGCAAAAGCTGGAAGCATTCCCCTTGAAAATTGGCACAAGACAAGAATGCCCTCTCTCACCACTCCTATTCAACATAGTGTTGGAAGTTCTGGCCAGGGCAATCAGGCAAGAGAAAGAAATAAAGTGTATCCAAATAGGAAGAGGGGAAGTCAAATTATCTCTGTTTGCAAATGACATGATTGTATATTTAGAAAACTCTGTCATCTCAGCCCAAAATCTTCTTAAGCTGATAAGCAACTTCAGCAAAGTCTCAGGATACAAAATCAATGTGTGAAAATCACAAGCATTTCCATACATCAATAATAGACAGAGAGCCAAATCATAAGTGAATTCCCATTCACAATTCTACAAAAAGAATAAAATACCTGGGAATACAACTTACAAGGGATGTGAAGGACCTCTTCAAGGAGAACTATAAACCACTGCTCAAAGAAATAAGAGAGGACACAAATGGAAAAATATTCCATGCTCATGGAGAGGAAGAATCAATATTGTGAAAATGGCCATACTGCCCAAAGTAATTTATAGATTCAATGCTATTCCCATCAAGCTACCATTCATTGACTTTCTTCACAGAATTAGAAAAAACGACTTTAAATTTCATATGGAACCAAAAAAGAGCCCGTATAGCCAAGACAATCCTAAGCAAAAGGAACAAAGCTGGAGGCATCACACTACCTGACTTCAAACTATACTACAAGGCATGGTAACTAAAACAGCATGGTACTGGTACCAAAACAGATATATAACCAATGGAACAGAATAGAGGCCTCAGAAATAACACCACATATCTACAACCATCTGAACTTTTACAAACATGAGAAAAACAACCAATGCGGAAAGGATTCCCTATTTAATAAATGGTGTTGGGAAAACTGGCTAGCCATACGCAGAAAACTGAAACTGGACCCCCTTCCTTAAACTGTATACAAAAATCAACTCAAGATGGATTAAAGATTGAAATGTAAGACCTAAAACCATAAAAACCCTAGAAGAAAACCTAGGCAATACCATTCAGGACATAGGCATGGGCAAAGGCTTTACAACTAAAACACCAAAAAGCAATGGCAACAGAAGCCAAAATTGACAAATGGGATCTAATTCAACTAAAGAGCTTCTGCACAGCACAAGAAACTATCATCAGAGTGAACAGGCAACCTACAGAACGGGAGAAATATTTTGCAATCTATCCATCTGACAAAGGGCTAATATCCAGAGGGCTATACTACTCTGTAGAGCTTTTCACTAAAGGTGTATCCATTTGCATGAATAAACATTCAAAATAAGGATGTGTTGGTTATGCATAATTACAAATAATCAAGCAAAAGAGCTTAAGTACACAATCAATAAAAATTACTCTGCCGGTTCAAGTCCAATAAAGTCCACCTCACTCATTTTAATCACTCAAAAGATCCCATAAGTTCATTACATGATGAAACAATCATTGTTTTTGATCTTTTCTGCCATTTGACCAAAGAATAAGCACAGCATTGGGCTACTGTTTTACAGAGAACAGCCTGTCCAGTTAGCTATAAACTGCAGTCCCTACCTACTGATCGGAGCCCAAAGAAACAAAATTTTCCCCAAGCAAAACCAACATATTCACAAAAATATGAGTAAGACGGAGGGAGTGAGTATTCTGGAAGAATTGCACAGGTTGCTATTAGGAATTTTTTTTAGAGCAGTGGCCATGTGTGTTAGAATAGCAGGAGCGAAATTATGTATATCTCCGGGGAAACACACAGAGAGGCTGATGAATAAGAGAGGAATGTAGGATATGAATTCAGCAGAGTGGAAAGGAAGAGGGAAAGGGAGAGGAAGAGATAAAATTATTAAAGTGCTCATCAAGCACAGGAAACCAGTATGAATCTATAGGGTGTTAGACAAATCTTTCCAGACTCTTGTTTTCTTCCACGTCAGTCTGTGCTCATACAAGGAGGAGATGACATCTATCTCATGCTAAAAAGATTACCAGTGCTAAATTAAGTACTCAATTTTGGATGGTGATTGTATGTGAGGTTCCTGGTATGTCTCTTCTCTCTTGTGCTAAATAATTTTTATAAATCTTTAATCATTTACTTGAATTGTTTTTGCTGACATTCATTTTAACTTTTTGGCTGACCTGATTCATTTTTGGGAAAAGTTGGGATGTAAACTAATAATGGCAAGTGAGTTTAAAAATTATAGGATCTAGGCAGTCACCCTGACTTGGCATTTCTGATGAGTATGTGCTGCTAGTTATACTTGTAATAACTCAAGATGAGCCCTAATTCTTCATTCAGAGGAAATTCTTGGAAATGGTGGTGTTCTCCAAAAAGCTTAAGAATGTCTATGAAATAACTTATTGGAGCATGGTGGTCACACTTCTCCTAGATTCTGACATTTTGCAAAATGAACAACTGCTAGCTCAGATTTTCTATAAGGGACCCAGTTTCCTGCGCATTTGGAGTCCTCTTCTTCCCAGCTTTAAGGGCCCCTGAAATTAGAGCTAATTCTACCACTAAACCTTTGACAATGTTTTCTTTCTCTCCCTTCCTTCCCTCCTTCCTTCCTTCCTTCCCTCCTTCCTTCCTTCCTTCCCTCCTTCCTTCCTTTTTTTTTGAACAGCAGCTTTACATCTCTATAGCATACTCATCGTTTGCATTTGTCACTCTGATTAATTCTCTCCCAAATTTTGCATATTTCCAAGATGAATCTCATTTACTACTCAGGAGGCTACCCTCTTCACAAATGCTTGTTAAATTGCCCTGGCCCTCAACTGGTTATAAGAGGCTAGTTAATAAGAGCTGGAAACAGAATTCTTTGGAGGATTACTTTCTTCTCATGAAGATTTGGGGAAAAAAACGTAACCACAATGAAATATATAGTCACTATTATTTTCAGACCTCCCCGCGCTAATTATTACTTGTTAAAAGAGATACATATATTTTCTTTCATCTTATAACAAAAATTGCATGATATCTAAATAAAATTCAGGAAATATATTTTAAAAGAAGAATCCATGGCTTCTTCACTTAGAAATTACTAGATTTAACATCTTGGTGTATGGTCTTCTAGTATTTTTTATATATTCAAGTGTTTTTCTATTAATCAAATGCAATATGTTTTTTTTTACTTTCTTTTTTATCTATTTTTATTTTATTTTTATTTTTTCTTCATTTCTCCTAAAAACATGGGCTACATGTGCAGCACGTGCAGATTTGTTACATAGGTATATGTGTGCCATGGTGGTTTGCTGCACCTGACCTCTAAGTTCCCTCTCCCAACAGGTCCTGGTGTGTGTTGTTCCCCTCTCTGTGTCTATGTAATTCAAGCACTTTTAAACAAAAATGATTATGCTATACATAATGAGTTGCTTCTTTATCAATGGTTGAATTATTAGTTATTATTTGCTGCTCATTTTTTTGTTGGTGATTCCATAGGGCTAACTCCATGACAATGTAAAATAAATGATAAGGCATTTGTTTTCTCAATCTCAATTCTAAGTTACAATATCTTTTATATCTTTACTACCTCCACTTAGAAATTATTAATAAAGAAATATTTATGCAGCTTCATCAGAGGACAAACAAATTGCATCTGAAACAGACTTTTGGAAAGAACTTTAACTGAAAATTTAAAGTAACCACATATTATACCTGAAAATCATAGGGGGCTCTGGTCAAAAAAAAAAAGAAAAAAAGAAAAAAAAAACAACTTTGAAAATGTAAGCCACTCTTCTATAATAATCACATGGTGTTCTATATAGCCAACGTTAAACTCATCAAAAGCATCATTTTGCCATTCTTTCCTCTTGGATTCTAAATTTCAAACATCCAAGCTGCTTTCAGATGCCTCTATAATCCTTTCTTCATGGCTACACACTGTGATGCATAAAGGATGAGAAATCAAAGTTGTCAGCTATCTGAGAATTTTTAATGTATCAAACATCGCCTTCTAAATACATTTCTATTTCATTTCAAAAACAAAACATGAGTGATTTGGTCTAAAAAAGTCAGTCTGGTTCATTAACCTATAACTGTACAAAAGCAAGAGTCAATTACATTGCCACATCAGATGTGTGTTGAGATAATTACCCTGAAAAGAAGATGTAAGGATGCCCGTAAAGGCAGTGAAATGTGACCTATTAAATCAGGCTGTAACCTATTATGGGTCAAAAAACACATTTGTAGGGCCAATAGTCTCCTGCCTGCATCCAGTCTTGCATGAATTTTGCAGGTTTCTTTTTCAAGTAAACTTTCCATCTGTCTTTACATTTCAAACTGGGGTCTCGTCTTCCTACTTTCACTACTCTTGGCTATCTGGGATGCATATATATATACACGTCACAGAACTAATTTCCTACTTAAAATTACACCCTTTAAAATCTGTTTGCAAAATCCGACATAACAGGCCAAGATCAGGCTGTATTAAATCAGCAAAGAATCATTTAGGTTCACTTTCTTGTAAGTTCTCCCCTTGTTAATACTTTGTAACATTGATTTCCATCTCCAAAAGCAACATCTGTTACAGTGAGAGAGCAAATGAGTCAACAATCAGATTCACTGAGGATCACCTGGTGTGAGAGGAGAAAACATATTTACTACTGTCTTTACTTGGATTACTGCCAATCACAACACAGACAAGATGGCCACAAGCCTGAAAGGGCTTCTTTTCTGAGAATTCAGTGTGTTGGAGGAATGCTCATTACTAGGCAGTTCAATATAAAAATCAGGGGCCATTCTCTTGCAATTACACATGGAAAAGAGAAGGAGAAAATGAATATAAGGAGGAAATGCAGGTCTTGGTTCTGTTTGTGAAAAATCAGCTGCACATTCCAAAATTGGACATCCTGAATTTGAAAACTGGTATTTTCTTCTCTCAAATAACACAAAGAAGATAGTCACTCCTAGATACACTTTAATTATGTTTGGCAGGGTCCATAAGACCACCCACACATTTGGAGAATCACTAGAAACACCCATGGAATTCAACATATAGTTCACTCACGACTAAGGCTTACGACAGGAAAATAAGGAAAAAAGAAATAGGCAGAGTCTGGAGGAATCTATATGCGGGCTTCCTTGTGTTCTTTCCATCTCATGAGATGTTCTGCTCAGGGAAGCGCATTATAGAGTTAGCACTGAATCTTTTCATTTGGGACTAGCCACATAGGCACCTTCTGCCTAGCATATACAAAAATTCCAGATCCCGTGAAAGAAAGCAGGTATTCGGCATGAATCGCAACGTTTGTGCAAACAATTGAGGCACAGTGAGCCACATTTTTCCATTAGGGAACGTTTTCAAAGCCATGTTCCCAGAGGCCAGCCACAGGCCAATCTTGTAAGCAGGCGCTTCAGGAAACTGCAGTTTCAGTACTGCGATGTTAACTCTTTTCTGCACCAATACTCCTGCGGTGAAATACATTTACACCATATTAAGCTGCAAATAATTTCCGCAACAAAAAGGTCATCATAAGCAGATCAAGGAAGTATCTGCATTAAAACATGTTTTACCATCCTCACGAAGGAGTGAGAGGCTTTCTCCCAGCTCTTCATATGTTCTAATGAAGACTTGTGTGAGGCCCTTCTAGACTACAGGAGCCAGGAAAATCCCTCCCAGTTATCAATAGATTATGGACTGCTGTACAATATCACTTATTATGTGATTTAAATTTGCACGAGTTTCTACCTCTTTGCCCATGTTTGTATTAACATTTCCTCCATTTGTAGTACCTCCTGCTCTTGGAATGATATCCCCAACTTTACAATTACAAATCCCACTGATATTTCAAGTGTGTGGGACCCTGCCAAACAGGATTAAAGTGTATCTAGCAGTAACAATTTTATTTGTGTCATTTGATATAAGAAAATATCAGTTTTCAAATTCAGGATGTCCACGTATAGAATGGGCTGCTGATTTTTCTCAAATATAATCTTCTGCTTCTGAAGCCATCCCCAGCAACACTGGCTGGAGTTCATCTATACCTCTCCTAGCAGTTTCTACCTTGAGCTCTAGATGCTTGCGTGAATATCATGCCACACACATGATTTTCCCTCCTAATCTGCAAGCCACACAAAGGCAGTGTCTAATCCAATCATGATAAATGTTTGTCCTTTGCAGTTTTTCCCCCATCACACATCATCACTGATGTTTAGCACAGTACTCGCATGTAGTAGGCACTCAGCAAATGTATGTCAGATGGATGGAAGACTGAATAATCTGGAAAGGCTTTGAATTGGCCCCCGTGAAATTGCTGATAACTGGACTTCTAAAGATGGCATATCTTTCCATGGAAAGCTCTGCCCCCAGCAGCAGAGATCACAATGCCATGGAACCATTTTTATTGGTTTGCAAAATGCACTTCTTTGTCTGTAACTGCCCATTTCAACAGCTGGAAATCTGGGGATTCTTCCTGGGAGTCAGTCTGAAATATAATATCAAGTTAAGGAGAAAGGGTCTGGGTTTGGAATCTGTTCTATTAATTTAGAGTCCTGAGTCTGAGAAGCATCATTTTCCATACTACTCCAGCGGCTCTGGCTCTTTCCCAAAACATTCCGAACGTCTGTTCTGGATTCTCATTGAAACTAAAGACCCCAGAGAGAAATAGGAGCCAAGTTGAGGATGGAGGGGTAAGACTGATGTCTTAGTCCATTATGTACTAAGAAATGGCTCTACATTTCTAACTGAGCTTCCCAGTGACACATTCTGAGGAACAAAAAGAACAGTGTATTGCAAAAGTGTTTAACAGTTTATCGATAGGGAACAAAGTACATCATTGTCCCTGCTGCCTGTTACTCTGTTACCTTAGTTTCTTCTGTTACAGGTTTGTATTCTTGCTATTCATCATGAAAACCACTCACACTCATGAAAACCACTCATACTCCATGCCTGCTGGCAGCCTTCATGACACTATAGCTGCCTTTTACCCAATGTATTCAATAGAACCTCTTCAGGAGGAAGGCACATCTTGCCTTCCACAAAGCAAGTCCAAATTGTAAAGACTTCTATAGTAAGCCTTTTAAAAATAAAAATTCTAATGTACTTGTCTTGTAATATGATTTTTCATCTACCAAGTTTTCTTCAAGCAGGGTCCCTGCTCCATTCTGTGGAAAGAAATGAGAGGTTGCAGTTTCAAGGCTCAGTCCAATAAGCATAAGACTCTAGCTGTACACGTCAAGCTCCTTGTCCCTTCAAAGCCTCAATTTTGTCACCTTTAAATGAGAAAGAATAACATCTACTTCAAAGGGCTGTAGAAAGGAATTAAATGAGAAGAGTTGAAATAAAAAAGAAGTGACATTTTGGCAAGATCCGATTCTTGATCTGGATCTTGAACTTGATCTTGAACCATCACAAACTTGCCACCATCCAGGACACAGATGGGACTGTCGGCTGGGAGGAACCACCTACAATTTAATGGCCAGTTGTACAACAAATGAGAAAAACAATGAACAAAAACATGTCCTCATAACTTTCTGCCACAGCGAAGACCTTTTGGTGAATGATCCCAAAATGCTGTGTTTTCCCTCCCTAACCTGTGCCTTAGAAGGCAACTTTAATTTATTCTCTACGTGATAGCTGTGGGAATAGCTTCTCTATAGCCAAAGCTATTATTCTTCTCAAACTGAAAGGTCTTGCGGATCACATTAACTTGCAAATATGTGTGTGTATGTGTGTGTGTGTGTGTGTGTGTGTGTGTGTGTGTGTGTGTGTGTGT
>NW_026652282.1:128309626-128347708 GCF_009828535.3 Hylobates moloch
CAAATACAATACACAGGAATCAACCAGATTGCTCAGCGTGAGGCTTTGCCCTACATAGGATCATGCTAAATAATGCAAATATGTACTTTTTAATAACAGCAGGCCAAATGTAAAATGGATTACTCATATAGTTATCAATGTCACCTGACCTCATCTAAATATATGAATTTACTCCGAATGAGCTCCATGGTAGCATTTAGGACATTGCATGTTTTGACAAAATTACAGTTATTATGAGAATGGACTTTTGGTTTTTGATATTGCTGGTTCTCTTCCCAGCTTATAAAGCAGAGAGATGCATGAGAGTTTAACTTTTTGAATAATTATAAAGCATAAGAACACAAATAAGAGTGAAAGATAGATTTTTAAAATGGTTTGAGGATTTTTAAGTCTTACTAAGTCAATGATTGTGTTCAATTTTGGCAAAGAAGAGTAAAGATTGGGGTTAGTTCTCATTTTACCAAAAATTAACAAGTCTTCCTGCTCCTCAGTTTCTTTACAAAATAGTCCTTGCTGATCCAAAACACTTTTTAAAGATCTAATCTAGGTTATGCAGACTATTTTTAATTCTAATAACTCTCATTCATTGGGCACCTACTGAGAGCCAACTACCATGCTAGTAGCATGGTATAGTACTCTTTATAATTTTCTAATTAATATGCATATATGGTGCTTTAAATTGTATTTTTATATATATGGGTATACACACACATACAGTACACACATATACATAGACAAACATATAGGCATATATGTGTATGATAACTTTTTTCTTGTTCCTCTAAAATCACAGTCAGCAAACTTTCCTGCGAAAGACCAAATACTACATTTTCAGCTTTGTGGGCTATATGGTCTCTGTCACAACTATTCAACTTTACTCTTGCAGTGCAAAAGCAACTATGGACAATACGTAAATGAATGGATATATTTGTGTGCTGACAATACTTTATTTGTAAAAACAAGCATTTGTAATTTGTAAGCTCCTGGTCTACACCAAATGGAACTTTAATACAGTCCTGGCCACGGTGGCCAGTACTATATTATACCTTGAGGTAAGATTGTTACAGAACTGAACATTTTCTAAATATATCAGAATGAATTTAAATTGAATATGATTTTGAAATTCGCCCTCCTCATATTATGTTCCCCTCCTGACCCTTTTGTTGTACTCCATGTGCTCATGTTATGTTGTTGTTCTCTGTCATTTATGAACTCCCACCCTGACCAGGGGTCAACAGGTCAAATGTAATGACTTGAGAAATCAAAAATTCCACTTTTATTCACTTACTACATTTATGTGTCTCAACTTCTTATATTCTAGTTGCTAACTTGCAAGCATGCACTTTGTACTTAAGCTGCCATATGAGCCCTCAAAATATTCAGTCAGCACCACATATATCTAATCATTCAGAAAGTGAGGAAGCTTGCTGCAAACATCTGTTTCATATATTTTATTTTTAAAATTCAAAACTATACCTTCATTCATCATGCTTGGGCAGGTGTTTATATGATTTAGACATGGTGAATGAATGAAGATTCAAATGTACTACTACTGAGATGTCAGAGGGAAATAAGTCAATTCTTCAATTGTCTTCTTTTTAATTTCAAATAAATAGGTTGATTATTTGCAGATTATAAAGGACACAAATCACCACTATCAAATGAAATGTTCACATTCCAAAATCATAAACTTCAGAATTCTCATAATTCACCAGCAAAGTGGAAAGCACAGTTAACTCTTTCATATGAGATCATTCCCAGTTCAAGGTACACAGCGCAAGGAGAGAAGCTCACTGTATTAATTTGCTAACTGTTCTCACCTCCCACCAATCTTAGCCAGTGCCGTTCTTCCACCAAGCCAGCTCTATATAAATGTTAGCACATACACAGCACAGCCAATTTTTGTGCTAAGCACTTCACATGGTTTATTTCATGTGATCCTAAAGAACCCTCTAAGGTAGGCATTATTATTGTTCCCATTTTGCAGATAATGGAAGTGAGACTCAGGGCAGTTAAATATCTTCCTTACAGCTAGAAAGAGACAGTTCCTGAATGTGAATGCAGGCTGTTACATTCTAAAGCCTATTTTATGTGAATCCCCTATCCTACATTGCTCCACAATGACATGGGCCCAGCCTCTTTTAATAGTTTCCTGGCTCAGGTCCAGTCCATCAAGCTTGTAAACAACCTCTAATTATAAACATTAAAACTAGCCAGTGTTTCACCTTCAGTTGTTCTGCTCCACTAATTTTCCTTGAAGGAGCAAAGGGCTCAGATGACCAACAGCATATTTGTTTCAGGGAAGATATTTGGGTGTTCCAAGCAAAATTTACAAAAAATCTCACATGATGGCTCAGTAAACAGAAGCAGAAAGATGGATGGATGGATAGATAGATAGATAGATAACAGATAATCACTGGATATTTTACCTACGATAATTTAAATAATGTTTGAGTATTTTTGATTTTCTAATTAGAAATTCTGTATACTTCCTTTGCCTGAAGAATAAGATACTGTCACTCTAATGCTGTCATCTCACTTCAGAGTATCTGGACATATGCAGTGACCTCCTCTTTTTCTTATTTTTCTGTTAGAATTTGGTCCATACAGGCAAAAACCTAACAGCATGTGATTCTAACTTGCTGCAGAACCTGTCACCCCCCATCACTTTGTGATTTAGTGTAACCTGAACAGAGACTGCTTTGCTATTTCATTGAGGAGCAAATACAACATGACTCAGAGCTAGGAGGTCAGACTTAAGGCCCTGATTAAGGCAAATTGGAAAAAAAAATGGAAACGTTTTTCTGTAACTGAATATCATAATTAAGCAGAGACAAAGCATTGAACTGTCTCAGCGTCATGATGATTTGAAAACAAAAGTGACAAACGCAGTTTCAGTCATAATCAAGATAAGGCTAAATATTTAATATGGAAGGAAGTGTTTGAACATGGGAGTTTCTGGTATAAGTGCAAGTAAAATGATAAACTGATGCCAAGATGGAAAGCAATCAGGAAGTTTCGAATTTTTTTTTTTTTTTTTTTTTTTTTTTTGAGACAGAGTCTCGCTCTCTCGCCCAGGCTGGAGTGCAGTGGCGCAATCTCGGCTCACTGCAAGCTCCGCCTCCTGGGTTCACGCCATTCTCCTGCCTCAGCCTCTCCGAGTAGCTGGGACTACAGGCGCCCACCACCACGCCCGGCTAATTTTTTGTATTTTTAGTAGAGACGGGGTTTCACCATGGTCTCGATCTCCTGACCTCGTGATCCGCCCGCCTCGGCCTCCCAAAGTGCTGGGATTACAAGCGTGAGCCACCGCGCCCGGCCTTCGAATATTAATCTATCTCTTTGACTCCTACACTCGCTATGACAGTTACAAAACGTAATCACCACTACAATCAACATGAAAAGCCCATCTATGAGTGTATGAACTCAATCAGCATGTTGATGCCTTCATCCAACTTATTCAGAATCCTTAAAGATGTTATAAGGAAGAGTCCTGTTATTTATTTCATTGTAATCCTTTGTATATTTATCTTAGTCTTCATAATAGATTATGAGCTTCCAGAGGGCAGGGGTTATATGTGGTATTCCCCTTGTGTTCTTTAATAGTACAGTTGAATTGAACAGTCTCTCGACAAGAAAGAAGGGGAACACCTCTAATCACAAGTCACCACTTTTCAGCACTTTATACATCCGCTTGTAACAATGGTTAATTGTTCCTTCAACAATGTATAATCAACATCCAAACATTGAATGGATTCTGTAACAGGACTCTATCTTCCTGGTGTAGGGAAAGGGAATAGTGGGAGGGGCCACACAGGAAGAAGAGGTGAAAGGTGACTCGTTCTATTAGTTGAGATTAAGAAAGGTCAGATGTTTGGATCCCTAGAAGGAGCCCATAGATAGCTTCTGGATCCTCAAAGCAAATAAATTTTCTGCCCTCTTCATGCCTTCCTGATGGTCTTTGCTACAGGGAAATGTATTGACGGGAAGAAAGCAGTTATCAGCTCATGTTTCCCAGAGGCAAAAAAAAGACTTTAAAAATACATGGAAAACCAAATCAATCCTCCAAAGTTTCTTAGGATTCTAAGAAGCCTAACACAATTATTGGTACTTACTGTTGAATTAATGCTTGTTAGAGCTTGCTTATTAGATTAATAGAGATAAAAAGTGTTACATAGCATGGTTACTTGTGTTTATTGCATATTGTATGTGGCATAACGGCATCTATTGTATAATCAATGTGTATTGTATGTTAGTGCTCTTTTAATAGGATTTGGAAAATAGTTTTAGTAGGTTCAGTGATTTGGAATCTTATAGTTATGCCTTCCTCTTTTGTGGTCTACTCTTGTTCATAGCCATGATTGATTGGATGGGAAGCTCTTGATCAAACCCCCACTTATCACCTTGCTCCCTCAAGTGCAAAAGAATTTGCCTAAATATTGGGAGGCTCTGGAGTTTGTATTCTGCACACCTTAGCTAGACATATGTAGTAAGATTGAGAGCCAATTATGTATTCAGAAGGAATGGGAGAGATGTCTGAAAGGCTAAGCAACAGGCCGGGTAGCAGTGGCTTCCATGGAATGTAGAACTAAACTGAAGGAACACAGACTCCATGGCCTATTTTTGTCAGTGGTCGATGGAAAACTTTTCAGTTCAGGACATTGGATAGAGTCTCAGCATCAACAACTTATCCCAGTCACAATTAACAGTGACAAGCTGTGCCTTCTGCCACTCGGTAAAGTGCAGGATACACATCATAGCTACAGGAGATTAAAACAGAGACATCGTTGTCTTCCCCCAAAAGATACAATATTAATGTTTTACAAACCAAAGTTATCAGAAAAGCTATTACATGAAAAATGTGTCAGAATGGGTTTAATTAGATAAATGAAAATGTGCCAAAGTATATAAGACCAGATGCATATGGAATCAGCTGTCCCATATTATCAGGAGGTTGCCCCATAAGTCCATTTATGATATTGCCTCAAAAGTTTCCTCCAGGGGTATATAATTGCACTTAAAATTTACTCCACAGCTTATAATTTTCTCAGCAAAAACACAAATTTAAAAATAGCTGCAGAACTATCAGAGCAGTTACAATTCATGGATTCTTTTGAAGAATTTAAACTAGTATTATCAATACCCAGAGGCAGCTATTTTTGTAAAACAATAAATAAAGAACATCTTTCATGACTTCCAGAAAAAAGGCAGATTATGCATACTATAAAAATGTGGAGTTGAGTGATTCTGGTATGGTTTCATTTCATTTAATCCTATTTCCTCCCCCACAGACAAACAGCTACCATCACAACATCCCCACGGTCTTAAAGCTTAAAAAGAAGTGAGCCTTACAGATGGCTGCTCAAGCTCTCCCTACCTCACCCTCCACATTTATGCAAAGGGGCATGATGTGTCCTGGGAAGGGAGGAATATAAGCTGCAACGTGACTCTGGGAGAAAAGATTGAGTTTTAATGTTGCGAAAGTGTACAGTTTTAAGAAATGTAGTTGAAGTCTGAAAACCCTTTGCTCAATGAAGAAATCATTGAGAAGTTCCTGGCAGCATGTCAAATATTGCATTTCAGAAGACAATTAAAATAGTATAATGAAAAAGCTATAATTAGAAACATATCTGTGTAAGTAACATTATTTTTCTTCCATGATGTTAAAATAAAAACACGAATTTCTGCCAGCTTTCATTAGGGGTCTTCATTGAGGAGATGGTTTCTGCTGCCACAAAGGTTAAATTAAAAAAACAGCAAATGTCCTCAAAGCGATATGTCCTTACATCACTACTTAAATTTTCACATAACATAATTAAATCAGGGACGTGCTGTGGCTCATTCAATACTAATGTGAACATGACATTCTCTCACTTCAAATCCATTTTTTAAAAAATTGGGATGCTGTTCAGGACTAGAACTAGATGGACAAACTCCATAGTTGGGATTATTAACAAGTTGTTTGATTCCCCAGTGGTTTGACTAAATTGTCCACTTCTCCTCCCTTCTCTTCCTTCCTTCTACAGACATTAAGAGAGCTCATCCTGGGTTCAAGACATCCTGGTAAGTACTGGATACAAAGGTAGGTGGAAAGCCCAACAGCAGATAAAAGACAATGACTAACAAAGTTCATATTGTAACTTATTTGCTCTGTTGTCAAAGGTAGAGTCGATTATTAGCAGGGAAAATAGGATGGTATTCCTGGCAGTGGGAATAGTATATGTACTATAGTCTGAATGTTTACGTTCCCCCAAATTCATATGTTGAAATCCTCACCCTCAATACTATGGTATTAGAAGATGTTGCCCTTGGGGGGCGATTAGGTCATGAGGGCTCCTCCTTCATGAACGGGATTGGTACCCTGATAAAAGAGGCTTCAGAGAGCTGCCTTGCTTTTCTGCATTTTCTGCCACATGAGGATTGCTGCAAGAAGATACTAAGAATGTAAGAGGACATCACTAGACATCAAATCTGCTGGCGCTGTGATCTGGGACTTCTCAGCCTCCGGAACTGTGAGAAATAAATTTCTAATGTTTATAAGCCTCCTAGTTTATGGTACTTGGTTATAGCAGCCCCAATTGAAATAAGACAACATGCATGGAGAGTGAACAAATAAATCATGTCAGAGAAAGCAGGCAAATTAACTAGGCAGAATCCATGAGGCCTAGTTAAGAAATGATGATGGGTGTCAAAACCACCATTTTTTAAGCACCTGCTATTTGGCTACCCAAGACAAGATGGGCTTTCTAATCAGAAACTCCTCATGTCCACTGACATGCCCACACAATCACAATAGGTAGACTTCTCCAGAGAACAAGCCCTGTCTACTAGAGGTTGCTTAGCACATTCTTATCCTGTAATGTGCTTTCTCCTACAGAAAGGCCAGTCTGGCCATATGTTCTCTGTCATGGTGAGTAGGGCATCATAAGATTGTGCATAACTGCTTACAAATCTGGAAATCCTGAATGCTGTAGAAGTACCACAGGCCCCTCATTCCCAAAGCAACTCCCTCATTTAGAAAACACAACTATTGCATAGAGGGAATAATCTGGCTGTCACATACATCATAATGAAGGTAATGAACTAGCTAGAGAACTTTGTTGTTGGTTTTTACCCTGTCCACAGCAGTCCACATCTAGCATTTCAAACTGGCTACAAAAGTAAACAAACTAAGACAGAAACTTCACCAAAAATGTTGGTGATACTAGCAATTCTCTGGAGAAACTGGCTATTTCCTTGAAATATTCAAAAATGTTGTTAGCACAGAATTATTACTTATGGGATTTAAACAGAGTATCTTTATGTGGTTTCAATTATAGTCAGCAAACACTGGAGAATTTGGAAATAAGTATAAATTGTTATACTCAGCTCACAGAATGAAAATAAACCACTCTAAATGCTTGTTATCAAAAGACAAGGCAAGAATATACCTTTTGATTGAGGCAGAATGATATATGGATATCTACAACTTCAAGTTGCTCATGGTCTATCATGGAGACAAGATATGGTCATTAAGAATGACAATGCAAGGCAAGTTGTGCCATGTGACCCAAAAGTAGATGCTAGCAACAAGAACAAGAGTTACCATTTGCTGACTGCTTATTATGTGCAAGCCACTGTGCTCAGTTCTCCAGTTTCGCCATCTCATTTTTTTAATCTTTGCAAGAACTGTTTAACCCTATAAATATTACATTTCATTTAACACTATGAAAAACTATTATTATTCCCAGTTTACAAATGAAGAGACATAGAAATGTTCATTGACTTTTCCAGGGTTACATAGGATCCAGATTTAAATCCAAATCTGACACAAGTAGAGCATGGCTAGAAGTGTGAGACAGCAGTCTGGGAGAGATGGCACAGTAAGAAATGACTGGATAAGAGAATGACTACATCTGGTTACTGAGAAGGCTCAAAGTTAAAGTACTGAAATGATACCTCATGCTGAGGGATGGAAGGGAAAAACAGCAAATCACAGACAGGCGGGATGAGAGCGAAGAAAATACAATGTCAAGAGTCTTCAAAAGAAGGATGGGAAAATGTCAAATGCTATTCCCCCCAAAAAATAAAACCAACAAAGATGAGGTCCCAGAAAAGACGACTGCATAGGAGTCTCTGAATAAATGTTAAAGGTGCAGGCGGCTGGGCACAGCAGCTCCACCTGTAATCCGAGCACTTTGGGAGGCTGAGACGGGCAAATCACCTGACGTCAGGAGTTCGAGACCAGCCTGGCCAACATGGTGAAACCCCGCCTCTACTAAAAATACAGAAAATTAGTCAGGCATGATGGCGGGCACCTGTAATCCCAGCTACTCGGGAGGCTGAGGCAGGAGAATCGCTTGAAGCCGGGGAACGGAGGTTGCAGAGAGCTGAGACTGCACCATTGCACTCCAGCCTGGGCAACAAGAGTGAAACTCCGTCTTAAAAACAAATAAATAAATGAATAAATAAATAAGTAAATAAATAAATAAAGGGTGCAGGCCCTCAGCATTATGATGGAGAAAGTGCTCACGGTGTAAGGTGAAGAGGAGGCAGTGGGTGAAGGGTAGAAATGGAAATACTTTTTGCTCAAATTTCTCACCAATATATTAATTGTGTTCTGGATTACTTACCATTCCTGAGCCTCAGTTTCATCATCTGTAAAAGATGCTTAATGCCAACTACCTTGCAAGTGCTATGAAGATTTGATGGAGAGAAGCATGCTACATTATGGTGCAGCACGTAGGGTCTGGGGTCAATCCAAGTGGGGCTGCAATGCCTGCTGGGCCACTTCTGACCATATGGCCTTGGAATATTCCTCAGGCGCTACAGGACTCACCACAAGCTGCTGTTAACCATCAATATCAAGTAACTAGCCTGATACAAATGAGGCACTCAATATATAGCAGATGTAGGTATTATTATTATTAATGCAATTTAGAATTTGTCAATTAAAATAACTTTACTCTAAAAGTGGTAAAGAAAATATGCAATGGAACAGACAAGCTGGGAATGGTGGCATGCACCTGAAGTCCCAGCTACTTGGAAGGCTGAAGTGGGAGGATCTGTTGAGCCCAGGAGTCCGATGCTATAGTGAGCTATGATCACGTCATTGCACTCCAGCCTGGGTGATGGAGCTAGACTCTGTTTCTAAAATTTAAAAACAAAGACTATTTAGGAAGGCAACGTAAATTTCACTAGTTTAAATAATAATTCTCAATCAGTAAAATGATGATATTGTGTGTATTCAAACATGGAAACCAACACAGAAGCTATTCTGTTTAGGGCAACAGAGAAACTAATATGTATTTGTAACTAAACTATGTACTGGGGTTTCACCTTTTTTAATTCTGTGAAGCACAGCTTTTACAGTTCCTCCAAAAATTAGAATAAAAATGGGAGAAAATTTTCCCAAACCTAAGGGATATTATTCATGGTAATGAATCATGAAATTAATGAGCTGTCTACTAAAGATCTACCATTAAAAATGTATGTGAGAAAACCATTCTATGCAAACTCCATTCCCTCAATCTGTAGACGCTATCCTGGGAGTTAATTCAGTACTTACAAAAGTTCCATTAACTCTTGCAAACCACCCTCATCTCAGTCAGCTGTGAAAGATGAATTTGTTCCACCCCCGTCCCCACTATGGCCTGCAAAAGGTTAAGCACTTTTTCAGGAATGCCAACCATTTTTCCCAAATAGGGTCTCAAGTGCTTACATTTGCTGGCCAGGGTGCTCTCTGAGCCCCCTGGTCAAGGTAGCCCATCTTCCCTCCACAGGGCACAATACCCATCCTCTGCAAAGGATGGATAAGGACCCATTATTAGTACCACACTGACTGCTTATATTGGAAAATGAGGAAATGCTAATGAAATTGCTTTTATGGGCTGACATTCATGGATGGCAGAAAGGGACATTAGAGAATGAGTCTGGTATTTGCTCTTCGGGAGTATTTAAGCTCCCAGCCCAAGCTCACTGGCAAAATGCACACGTGGGTACACACACTAACACACTCATGGCTGCACGCTGTCTGTAAAGGTCACTGAGTACTTATTAACCTTGAAGGGGAAAGAAAAACCTCAGTATTTTCCCCAACAATACTCCAAGCCTCTTGTAAATCATATTCATATTCATACACTTAAGCATTAATTTACATACTTAATTTCTGACAGGCTGACAAACACAGCCCTTCTACCCTCTCAGTGTAAAGTGAGAAGTCAATTGTTATTCAGCGTATCCGTTACAGTGGTAGTGCCGCTAACTGTATTTTATATAATGTGCTATCTGCAGAAAGGCAGATAAGAATTTGATTTAACATCCAATTAAAAGCCGTCATTGAAAAATTACTTCAAATAAGCCTTTTATTTTCTTTAATCAGTCTTCAATTCAAGCCTTCCTTGGACCTACTGAACCAAGCATCAGGACTCATGAATTTTGATTAAAAAATTTGAGCCCATTTCTAACTTAAGCAGATTTTTTTTGTTGCACTGTTTGATAGAAATTTAATAAATCTATGATTCCTAGCCAGCATCATTTATCATCTTTTTTTCCGCAAGACTGGCCTATTATACCTAGGCAGTAAATTATGAGGGAACCAGCAAACCAAAACTTTTCAGCCCGTTACTGAAGAAGAGATATAATCACTTGCATTGAACCATATAATTATAGTAGAATATGAAGCTCTGAAACATTAGGTCCTGTTTTGAATATGTAATGCCCAGCTTTTGAGAGTCTAAAAGATTTCGAGTTGATCTAATGTAGCTCAGTTTAGTATGATATTAAAGTATTTGTTGTTAATGAAAATAACAGCAGGAAAAAAATAAAGAGATGTGTAAACAACAAAACAGTCCCAGGCAGATTATTTGGAAAGTGACTCTGGGCTTCGAAAGAAATCAAAAACCAAAAACTTTCAACTTGGTGCTTTTAAGTTAAATGTCTTATAATAAAGATTCAAACTGTGTTACTTCCATTTACTCTTTTAGCTACAATATTTTTTTCGCATGAGTGCTCAAGGTTGTACCTGTATCCTTCATAGAGTTTTAATGGGCATAATATATATTCTTTTGTTCATTCGAAAATTATTTGTCAAGCTCCTTTTAGTGGCCAGGCACCATGTTGAACTGTGAGATACAATGGTGAGCAATATAGGCAAATCAGCCTAGTGCAAAAGACGATGCTTGAGCAGTGCTCTGAGAGAGGACATGAAGTCAGGATCAAGGGAAGCTTCCTTACAAAAGTGCTTTTTTATAGGTCTTGAAGGGTGAATAGGAGTTCATGAGGAGTCTTGGTTACTGCCAACAATAACTTTTATTGATATAAATGTCTCTGGGTGTGTGAGTCAGGAGAGCTTCGTGTAGAAATCATGGGGTCATTGAAAATTATTTGTATTTTTCTTAGAGAAATGATCAAATATCTAATGCTTCTCTGTATCTAGGAACCCCATCCCCCATCCATCTACCTCTCTGCCACCATGTCAATGACTACGCAGGCTGAATTTCTTTCCAAAGTGGGCCAGATCATTTTGCATTTCCATGCTTTGGTACAATCTGTTTTTACCTCGTTGGGATGTCAATCCCAACGAGTCTCTACCAGTGAATTGGCCCTCAGTCTGCCAGAAAGAAATTGACTATGAGAAGCCTTGCCTGATGGCAGTAAGCCCCTCCTTGCATTATCCCTCTATTAGAAAGCTTGGTATCGTCACTGCTTATTTACTTATCTATCTCCTGCCCAGGATAGGAAGTTGCAGGAAATGTAGAATGAGTGAATGAATGAATGAATGGGAGAACTGACAAAATGTTCTTAGCTTCTTACTATGCTGACTTGTATGGTTGTGGTAATTCCTTTCTGGAAGAGAAAACAGTAGCCTAAATCCTTTAGGCAGGGGTTTAATGTGCTCCAAAAGATAAATGGCATTGATCCCCTTAGAAAAACCAACATTCTGATTGATACAATAGAAGTAAGAGGAGGGATTCTGCCTGGCTTTGCAACCTGTGTTTTCTTATTCGTAGCTTTCCAAAACACTCTAGTTACAAAAGAAGGCAAATTATGCTATGAAATATTTATTTTTAAAAGGCTTGAGAGAGAAAAGGTTAGGCTGTAGCTAGGAGAAAACTAAATAGCATCTTACAAACAGGGTCTGATATCCAAAGGAGCAAAATGGAATTTTCAGTGAAAAGCCTGTCAGGGATTCAAGATTAATTAAGAATATATGTAAGTAGAAGACTATTGCTACTTGCCTGCCTATAGCACTATCACACATTACTAATAAAGTAGCTGTTTCAACTGATATTTTTTTTTGCTTTGGCTACTATTTTTTAATTTATAAGCTACACTGTGCTTGCTTATGCAGGCGTTTTTCCCTTTCAATAATGCACTCTGGGATGGGCGCAGTGGCTCACAACTGTAATCCCAGCACTTAGGAAGGCTGAGGCGGGTGGATCACTTGGGGTCAGGAGTTCGAGACCAGCCTGGCCAACATGGCAAAACCCTGTCTCTACCAAAAATACATAAGTTAGCCGGGCGTGGTGGCAGGTACCTGTAGTCCCAGCTACTCGGGAGGCTGAGGTGGGAGAATTGCTTGAACGCAGGAGGCAGAGGTTGCAGTGAACCGAGATCGCACCACTACACCCCAGCGTTGGCGACAGAGTGAGACTCTGTCTAAAAATAATAACAATAATAATAATAATAAAAATGCAGTATGATTGTCAGCTGATGCCTACTTTTCTTTAGTGGACATGTAATTGTAATAGGCACTGCAGGCTTCAGTATTTAAAGAGACAAGAAAAGAACAATAATCGCATTCATATAAAGGCACAGGCACAGAAAGCCTGGGTTAAGTTTCAAGATACTTTTAAAAACATTTGCCAAAATCTTTGTTTCATTTTTAAACCAGTGGACATTTCAAGTAAAATAGAGTCCATATGTTGCTGACCTATATTAAATTAAGTCATCAAAATATTGTTTTGCAAAAAGTCAAGAAGCGCTTGGCTTCTAAAAAATAATTCTGGAGATAGAGTAGATGGGGGAAAGGGTTAATGGAAATTAGAAAATGTTTTCTAGTTCCCCATCACTGCCTGTGGAGCTGCATTAGAGGGCTCATGTCTGGTCATTCATTTACTGAACAGCATACAATAGATGTACAACAATTTTAGAACTTGTAGGAATAAGGAGATCAGCTAATCCAACATCTTCATTTTAGAGATGAAACCACACTGAGGAAATGACTGGCTCTGAGTTATATGGCAATGAGAATTAAAGCAACATGGAAACCTAGGAGTGCTGACCACCTGTTAATTTACAAAAGGATATATACAGAAGGATATTTACAAGAGCAATAATCCACCAACACATCCACCTAACTCGGGAGCCAGGCACAAGACTCACTATTCCCTGTGCCATGGTAGAGACAACTTGGAAAATCCTAGCCTATCCTTTATTTCCTCAGCCAAAGTCCTACATATTAAGGGATCCTGAATCTTCATTGAATCCTTCCCTCACCAGTGAGGGGCACTCCTACTTTATAGATAAATCACAGAGAGACAATCATGACAAGTCTAGGATTAAAAACGGAAGCAGGGTCTGCTTTAAAACTTAACAGCTTAGAGGCCTTTCTCTCCATCCCTCTGCGAAAAACATGAAACAGAACAAAAAATAAAAACAAAACAAAATTCACTAAAGTGACACCTCCCCATGACAATATGATCATGAGTATTAGAAGGCTCTTAGATCGCTGGCATATGTCATCTTTCCATTTTGGACTGTCACCAATGATGGATGAATTCCTTTAAAAAGGGGTGGCATGAACCAGGAGAAAGGCATTGGGAGTTTATAATCCTGAAGACTATCTAATGACATGATAAAAAGCTCATATTGTATTACAAGGAAGAAAACAAGGCGCAAAACTCTGATTGCAATGATAACCTCAATTCTTGTCTTCTGTCTACCCATGCATGCATCTGAAAGGAAATAAACCAAAACATTAGTAGTTGATATTGCTGGGTGATGACATTATGCCTTAACTTGTTTTCTTCTTCACACGTTTACGTACATGCAAGATTCTTAACTAAATTATCATAATAAAATAATAAAATTTTATTACAAAAAATAGACAAGGACACTTGGTTATGAGCCATGTTTTATCCTCAGCCCTTCCACTCACTGGCTGTGTAATCCAAGGCAGATTGCTACTTAACCGTGCTGAGACTCAGGATCTCTATCTTCACAGGAGCCTCTACCTCACAGGCCTGTTGTGAGCATTAAATGAGATGAGGCAGAAGGTATCAATTTGAAAAATATAAGGGTAATCTGCTTGGATTCTTAGCACCATTAATTACACCTTTCTTTCAGCATATACCATGTAAAAAATTAGGGATATGATTCCTTGGGCTGTTTCTATACAGAAATCCTACCACAGTAGAAAATAGTAACATATGCACACAGTTACCCATTTCCTTCTATATATTTCATATACAAATATTTACTTATGTTTCTGCCTCCTCTTTTAAAAGCCTTTCAAACAAATTCAGTCTGTATTTGGCAGTTTTCTCCATTCTTTGCAAGCATTCCACACTCCCATAATCAATTCAGAATGTATTAGTGATAGAAGCCATTAAGGACTTCATTTTAAATCAAACAACTATTACACCCTACTCTGACCACCCAATGGAGTCCTTTTTAAAGATCTCATTAGAGCTCTTGCCTTTTCTATCCATGTAGTTCCTCAATGTTCTTTGTCATTGGGGGAGTAGACATGGTTGCGAAAATAAAGCATTCAGGGTCCTCCAGCAAAATGCAAGGAGCAGAAACAAGAAGAAAATAGGAAATAAATCAAGTGCACTCACCCACTCCCCATCATGATACACACACTCACAAACATACACACCCATCAAACAAAATTTAAATATCATTACCGAATATTCATTTTCATTGTTTAACAAGCCATGAAGAACAAAATATCTGTACATAATAAGAAAAATTATTTGTGTATGTGTATCTCCAGAAGCTCCTATGCTATATTTAAACACTTGCAGGCATTGCGATTTTCAGTAGTCATTTTTTTAATTAAAACTTTGATCTGTAAAATCTTCACTTTCATCAATTGAAGGATACAAAACTCTTTCCATTAGTCAAAATGGAATTATACCTGCTTGACAAATATCGTTACTCATTGAAAAACACCTCATTCATGCAACAGTTGATTGTATTAGAGCATTATAATGTAATACCATTTGCTTATCTCTGGTCCATAAGAAAATAGTATCACAAAAACTTTACAGACATACTGAACTACAAGCTGCAAAGAAAATATTAGTTTTAAAGTCAGTTTTAGAGAGAGAAAGTGAGTCTGAACGTTTAGACAGAAGGAGCTGGCTAGAAATAGAGCTATAAACAGGTGAACAATACATGACTTACCTCTGTCAAGAAACACAAAATAGCAGCAAATCACAAAACAAAGTAAAAAGGAAGAGGAGTAGAGACAAGTTTTACATAAACAAATAAAATATAGGCTGGAACAAAACCCAAATAAAATTTCTGAAGCCAAGAAAAGAAATTTGGAAAGCACATACAGACCTCTTGAGTGATTTCAGAAAGATGGACTGATAAGAGTTCATGAAGGAAATGGGAGGTCTAGGAATAGAGAACATAACCCACTGATATTTAGCAACTGGTCATCCTATTCCTGCGGGAAAATAATACTCATCTCACATTTTTTACAGCAAATATCATTCTTAAATCCCTTACCTGCAA
The DNA here is from genome assembly GCF_009828535.3 of Hylobates moloch. Classification (NCBI taxonomy): domain Eukaryota; kingdom Metazoa; phylum Chordata; class Mammalia; order Primates; family Hylobatidae; genus Hylobates; species Hylobates moloch. The sequence goes on from NW_026652282.1 coordinate 128,325,356, forward strand.
AGCACATGCAAGTTTTCCAACAACGTGATAGAATTTTAGGGATTCTATTAGTCCCATTTTTACTTTATAGACAGAAAAACAGAACTCCAATGGATTCTGACTCTCATGCAGTAATTACTCCACTATAGCATGCTATATTCCTCAGCAAACTAAAACTGAAATGCTTACATTTATTTTAGAGCTTTTTATTGTACTTGAAACAGATACTGTCTAATACCTCCTACAAACTCATACAAAATAGAATGATTAAACCAAAATCTTACTTTCTCCTTTCCTATTTTAACAAACATGGGTAGGTCCAAGTTTTGGGAGGACACAATCAAGTATAATTTTCATCCAGAAACTAGTAAGAGATTTCTTTGCGGAAATATGTTCAGTAAACATTGATAAATGATGATTTATATTTTAATATATAAAAGATTAATAGAAGTCTTGGCTTGAAGTGTATGGAGTTATCATCTTGACTGTAACTCATGGACACTAATTGAAACTTACTTGCAGGGATCATGGTGGATGGGAGGCAGGACTAGATTGCAGCTCCGGACAGAGCAGAATGCAGAGGCTAGCATTGTGAATTTTAGCCCCACATTGAATGCAAGAACAAACCAGCAATCCTGAGAGGACCCACAGACCCTCTGAAGGAAGGATACTGCTCCTGCAGGACCCAGGAGACACCCCAAATACTGTGAGTGCCTCAACTGTGGAAGTAGGAAAGGGAGACCCTCCTCTCTTGAATACACACCCCCACAGGAGAAACTGAAGGTCTGTTTCCGGGAGAAGTTTCCAACTTTACCTGCAGCTGAGTCAAGTTAGAGAGCCGAGCCAAGTGAAATACAGGGGTACAGGAAGCAGCAGAAAGGTCCTGAGAGCTCACTGGGTCCCCAAGCAGCCCATTCTTGCCTGACACCACAGGGATCCATTGAGAGATTGGCCAGAAGAGAAGGATGTAAAACTCCATAGGGAGAAGGAATTCTTTAGCTGGACTTTGTAACAATTTGAATGGGGTGAGAAGCCTCCTGGCCAGAACCCAGGGGAGGGCGCGAATCCTGCAAGCCGACTTCACAGGCAGGGTGAAGAACTAAAGCCCTTTTCTTTAGCAGCTGAGAGGAAGAAAGCCTTGGGCAAGTTTTCAAGTCCGTCTCGCCCTTCCTCTGGAAACAGACTTGGGGCTGTTGGGGGAGGCACAGTGGGGGTGAGACCGACCATTCAGTTTGCGTGGGAGCTGGGTGAGGCCTGTGACTGCAAGCTTTCCCCCACTTCTTTGACTACCTGCAAGACTCAGCAGAGGCAGCCATAATCCTCCTAGGTACATAACTCCAGTGACTTGGGAATCTCACCCCCATCCCCCACAGCAGCCACAGCAAGACCCACCCAAGGAGTCTGAGCTCAGACACACCTAGTCTCAACCCCACTTGATGGTCCTTCTCTATCCACCCTGGTAGTGGAAGACAAAGGGCATTTAATCTTGGGAGTTCTAGGGCCCAGCCCACTACTAGTTCCTCTCTACACTACTACAGCTGATGCTTTCTGTAAGGCACCACCTCCTGGCAGGAGGTCAACCAGCACAAAAATAGAGCATTAAACCACCAAAGCTAAGGGCCCTCACAGAGTCCATTGCACCCTCCGTCACCTCTACCGGAACAGGCACTGGTATCCATGGGTGAGAGACCCATAGACAGTTCACATCACAGGACTCTGTGCAGATAATCCCCAGTACCAGTCTGGAGCTGGGTAGACTCACTGGGTGGCTAGAACCAGAAGAGAGACATCACTGCAGTTTGGCTCACAGGAAGCCACATCCCCAGGAAAAAGGGGAGGGTACTACATCAAGGGAACACCCTGTGGGACAAAAGAATCTGAACAATAGCCTTCAGCCCTTAGACCCTCCCTCTGACAGAGCCTACCCAAATGAGAAGGAACCAGAAAACCAACCCTGGTAATGTGACAAAACAAGGATCTTCAACACCCCCAAATATCAAACTAGTTCACCAGCAGTGGATCCAAACCAAGAATACACACCTGATTTACCTGAAAAAGAATTCAGAAGGTTAGTTATTAAGCCAATCAGGGAAGGACCAAAGGCAAAGCCCAATGAAAGGAAATCCAAAAAATGATACAAGAAGTGAAGGGAGAAGTATTCAAGGAAATAGATAGCTTAAATAAAAAACAATAAAAAATTCAGGAAACTTTGGACACACTTTTAGAAGTGTGAGATGCTCTGGAAAGTCTCAGCAATAGAATTGAACAAGTAGAAGAAAGAAATTCAGAGCTCAAAGACAAGGTCTTCAAATTAGCTCAATCCAACAAACACAAAGAAAAAAAGAATAAGAAAATATGAACAAAGCCTCCGAGAAGTCTGGGATTATGATAAACGACCAAACCTAAGAATAATCAGTGTTCCTGAGGAAGAAGACAATTCTAAAAGCTTGGAAAACATATTTGGGGGAATAATCGAGGAAAACTTCTCTGGCCTTACCAGAGATCTAGACATGCATATACAAGAAGCACAAAGAACACCTGGGAAGTTCATCACAAAAAGATCCTCACCTAGGCACATTGTCATTGGGTTATCCAAAGTTAAGATGAAGGAAAAAATCTTAATAGTGGTGAGACAGAAGCACCAGATAACCTATAAAAGAAAATCTATCAGATTAACAGCAGATTTCTCAGCAGAAACCCTACAAGCTAGAAGGGATTGGGGCCCTATCTTCAGCCTCCTCAAACAAAACAATTATCAGCCAAGAATTTTGTATCCAGTGAAAATACACATCATATATGAAGGAAAGATACAGTCTTTTTCAGACAAACAAATGCTGAGAGAATTTGCCATTACCAAGCCACCACTACAAAAACTGCTAAAAGGAGATCTAAATCTTGAAACAAATTCTGGAAACACATCAAAACAGCACCTCTTTAAAGCATAAATTGCACAGGACCTATAAAACGAAAATACAAGTTAAAAACCAAAAAGAAAAAACTAAAACAAAGTACACAGGCAACAAGGAGCATGATGAATGCAATAGTACCTCACATTTCAATACTAACATTGAATGTAAGTGGCCTAAATGCTCCACTTAAAAGATACAGAAACGCAGAATGGATAAGAAGTCACCAACCATCTGCTGCCTTCAGGAGACTCACCTAAGACATAAGGACTCACATAAACTTCAAGTAAAGGGGTGGAAAAAGGCATTTCATGCAAATGGACACCAAAAGCAAGCAGGGGGTAAAGCAGGGGGTAGCTATTCTTATATCAGACAAAAGAAATTTTAAAGCCATGGCAGTTAAAAGAGACAGAGAGGGACATTATATAATGGTAAAAGGCCTTGTGCAACAGGAAAATAACACAATCCTAAACATATATGCACCTAACACTGGAGGTCCCAAATTTATAAAACAATTACCAACAGACCTATGAAATGAGATAGACAGCAACACAATAATAGTGGGGGACTTCAATACTCCACTGACAGCACTAGACAGGTCATCAAGACAGAAAGTCAACAAAGAAACAATGGGTTTAAGCTATACCTTGGAACAAATGGACTTAACAGATACATACAGAACATTTCATCCAACAACTGTAGAATACGCATTCTATTCAACAGTGCATGGAAGTTTCTCCAAGATTGACCAAGTGATAGGCCATAAAATGAACCTCAATACATTTAAGAAAATTGAAATTATATCAAGTACTCTCTCAGACCATGGTGGAATAAAACTGGAAATCAACTCCAAAAGGAACCTTCAAATACATGCAAATACATGGAAATTAATTAACCTGCTCCTGAATGAGCATGGGGTCAAAAACGAAATCAAGATGGAAATTAACAAATTCTTTGAACTGAATGACAATAATGACACAACCTATCAAAACTTCTGGGATACAGCAAAGGTGGTGCCAGGAGGAAAGTTCATAGCCCTAAACACCTACATCAAAAAGTCTGAAAGAGCACAAACAGAGAATCTAAGGTCACACCACAAGGAACTAGAGAAACAAGAACAAACCAAACTGAAACCCAGCAGAAGAAAGAAAATAACCAAGATCAGAGGAGAACTAAATGAAATTGAAACAAAAAAAAATTCAAAAGATAAATGAAACAAAGAGTTGGTTCTTTGAAAAGATAAATAAACTTGATAGATCATTAGCAAGATTAACCAAGAACAGAAGAGAGAAAATCCAAATAACCTCACTAAGAAGTGAAACAGAAGATATTACAACTGACACCACTGAAATACAGAAGATCATTCAAGGCTACTATGAACACCTTTACACACATAAACTAGAAAACCTAGAAGAGATGGATAAATTCCTGGAACAATACAAACCCTCCCAGCTTAAATCAGGAAGTATTAGATACTCTTAACAGACCAATAACAAGCAGTGAGATTGAAACGGTAATTAAAAAATTACCAACAAAAAAAAGTCCAGGACCAGACGGATTCACAGCAGAATTCTACCAGACATTCAAAGAAAAATTGGTACCAATCCTTTTGACACTATTCCACAAGATAGAGAAAGAAAGAACCCTCCTTAATTCATTCTACGAAGCCAGCAGCACCCTAATGCTAAAACCAGGAAAGGACACAACCAAAAAGAAAACTACAGACCGATATCCTTGATGAATATAGATGCTAAAATCCTTAACAAAACACTAGCTAACTGAATCCAACAACATATTAAAAAGATAATCCACCATGATCTAGTGGGTTTCATACCACAGATGCAGGGATGGTTTAACATATGCAAATCAATTAATGTGACAAACCACATAAACAGAATTAAAAACAAAAATCACATGATCATCTCAATAGATGCAGAAAAAGCATTCAGCAAAATCCAGCATCCCTTTATGATTAAAACTCCCAGCAAAATTGGCATACAAGGAACATACCTTAATGTAATAAAAGCCATCTATGACAAACTCACAGCCAACATAATACTGAATGGGGAAAAGTTGAAAGCATTCACTCTGAGAACTGGAACAAGACAAGGATGCCTACTCTCACCACCCCTCTTCAACATAGTACTGGAAGCCCTAGCCAGAGTAATCAGACAAAAGAAAGAAATAGAGTGCATCCAAATCGGTAAAGGGAAAGTCAAACTGTCAACTGTTTGCTGATGATACGATCATTTACTTTGAAAACCCTAAGGGCTCCTCCAGAAAGCTCCTTGAACCGATAAAAGAATTCAGCAAAGTTTCCAGATACAAGATTAATGTACACAAATCAGTAGATCTTCTATACACCACAGCAACCAAGCAAAGAATCAAATCAAGAACTCAATCCCTTTTACAATAGCTGCAAAAATAAAATAAAATACTTAGGAATATACCTAACAAAGGAGAAAAAAAAAAAAACATCTACAAGGAAAACTACAAAACACTGCTGAAAGAAATCATAGATGACACAAACAAATGAAAACACATTCCATGGTTATGGATGGGTAGAATCAATACTGTAAAAATAAGCATACTGCCAAAAGCAATCTACAAATTCAACACAATCTCCATTAAAATACCACCATCATTCTTCACAGAATTAGAAAAAAAAATTCTAAAATTCATATGGAACCAAAAAAGAGCCTGCACAGCCAACACAAGACTAAGCAAAAAGAACAAATCTGGAGGCATCACACTACCTGATTTCAAGCTATACTATAAAGCCATAGTCACCAAAACAGTGTGGTACTGGTATAAAAATAGGCACAGAGACCAATGGAACAAAATAGAGAACCTAGAAATTAACCCAAATACTTACACCCAACTGATCTTCTACAGAGCAAACAAAATCACAAAGTGGGGAAAAGACACCCTTTTTAACAAATGGTGCTGGGATAATTAGCTAGCCATATATAGGATAATGAAACTGGAGGCTCATGTGTCACATTATACAAAAATCAACTCAAGATGGATTAAGAACTTAAATCTAAGACCTGAAACTATAAAAATTCTAGAAGATAACATTGGAAAAACCCTTCTAGACATTGGCTTAGGCAAAGATTTAATGACCAAGAACCCAAAGCAAATACAATGAAAACAAAGATAAATAGCTGGGATCTAATTAAACTAGAGAGCTTTTGCATGGCAAAAGGAACAGTCAGCAGAGTAAACAGACAACCCACAGAGTGGGAGAAAATCTTCACAATGTATACATCTAACAAAGGACTAATATCCAGAATCTACAACGAACTCAAACAAATCAGTAAGAAAAAAAAAATCCCATCAAAAAGTGGGCTAAGGACATGAATAGACAATTCTCAAAAGAAGATATACAAATGACCAACAAACACAGGAAAAAATGCTCAACATCACTAATAATCAGGGAAATGCAAATCAAAAGCACAGTGCAATACCACTCACTCCTGCAAGCATGGCCATGATCAAAAAATCAAAAAAACAGTAGATGTTGGCATGGATGCGGTGACCAGGGAACACTTCTACACTGCTGGTGGGACTGTAAACTAGTACAGCCACTATGGAAAACAGTGTGGAGATTCCTTAAAGAACTAAAAGTAGAACTACCATTTGATCCAGCAATCCCACTACTGGGTATCTAACCAGAGGAAAACAGGTCATTACTGGAAAAAGATACTCACACATGCATGTTTATAGCAGCACAATTTACAATTGCAAAATCATGGAACCAACCCAAATGCCCATCAATCAATGAGTAGATAAAGAAACTGTGGTATATATATACAATTGAATACTATGCAGCCATAAAAAGGAATGAATTAACAGTATTTGCACTGATCTGGATGAGACTGGAGACTATTATTCTAAGTGAAGTAACTCAGGAATGGAAAAACAAACATTGTTCTCACTGATATGTGGGAGCTAAACTATGAGGACGCAAAAGCATAAGAATGATACAATGGACTTTGGGGACTTGCAGGGAAGAGTGGGAGAGGGGTGAGGGATAAAAGACTACAAATAGGGTGCAGTGTACACTGCACAGGTAATGGGTGCACCAAAATCTCACAAATCACCTCTAAAAAACTTACTAATGCAACCAAATACCACCTGTACCCCAATAACTTAAAGAAAAATAAAATAAAATAAATATTTAGGTACTCCAAAAAAAACAGAAACTTATTTGTACTATTCACTTACTTTTACTATAAAGAAATCTCAATGAATTGCATCATTTGTTTACATAAGCAGGAAAAAAGATGGAGGTACAACAACAAATTTTAATATTCTCATATGTACCAATATTTGACCTGTTTAAAATTGATAAACTATATGGTAGAACCACATTTTAGCCCAAGTGTTCCAACATAGTCTTCATGTGCCTTAATGAAATGCAAAACAAAACAAAAATTGCACATTGTTTAAATTCCTAAAAGCTAAACATAGGATTGAAAGAAAGAATAACTAAAAGTGGATATGTGCATAAATATACACAGACTCTCAAAGAGAACTGTGCATCAGAGAATCTGAGATAATATTTGTTTGCCCATTCTTGGATGAAAAATTCTTTTCCTGGGTCTTTGGTCTTTCCAGCATCAAAGATAACATGCTATCTCTTGCTTTAATGCCTGAGATACATGTAATTTCCAAGCAAGCCACTTGTGCATATCTGTCAAACCTCTGCAAAACTAGGGGTCTATTCTTATATGAATAGATGCCTAATAAGTCTGGGTGACCTAATTTATAGCTATAGGCACACAATGACATTTTCTTCAAGGTGAAGTTGTAGTGTTTTCACTTGCTTGCTGCGTGACTTTGGAGAGAATAACAGTCTCCTTCTCTGGATTTAAATTTCTGCATCTGTCAAACATGCTAGATGATCTTTCAGTGTTCTTCCAGTTCTCACACCTGTGTCTCCATACATACTCAAACCAGTTGAAGGTACACAAAAAATACAAATGCACAAAACTTATGAAAAAACAAAGAGCCATTTGGTAGACATTGGGTTTCACTGCCTCTATTATTTGGTGGAAGTGGTGAGGAAGGGGGACTCTTATTCGTAAATATTGAGGTAGACTTTTTAAGATTTCTAAAACATTTTTAGTTAACATCTTCAAAATTGTGACACTGGTTAGCCTAAGACAAACAAGAGAATGACCCATCTTCAGTAGATATCATATATGTCATTTCCTGATTCAACAAAGGAAGATAATGTAGTAGTCAGTGTGGCGAATTGAATAAAGCATATGGTGGAATACTTGGGATGGTATCCTGGCTCCATGCTTTACTGTGTGGCTTTGAGAAAGTGGCTGTTCTCTCTGCAACACAGTAGGGATACAATACTAGCTTCATAGTATTGTTCATAGTATTGTTGGGAGGTACACATGAGATAATGTGCATAAAGGCCTAACAGAGCGCCAAGCACATAATATATGCCTAGTAACTATTCCTTTCCTCTTCCATTTTCAATGGCTGGTCTCTCACTACTACGTTCGTAGTCCTCGCTGGCTACTGCATCCAAACTCCTGAACTGAAATCATACAACAGCTCAAGTACAGTAGCCAAACAAGTGCCTATTACAGGAAAGGAATCCATAGACAACAACTAGAGGCAAATAAAGTGCAGAGCAAGCACTTCACCAACCTCCCTGTGTGAGTCTAAAGTGGCCTGGAAGGTCCCCACTGGGTGGACAGAGGGCTGCAGCACATGTTCTGTCCCCAGGCTTCTGGTCCCTCACCACTATGTTTATATAAGGTGATGCCATGCAAGGATATTTAATAGTCTTGCTGTGAATGGCACTATTGTTGGAACCAAGGCCACTGGATGGAAATAGCTAGGTAGGTTTTGGTCTCCTTCTGTCAGATTATAGACCATACACTGCATAACTGGCTAGTTTTGTCTTTCCACTGTCAGGCCCACTGTCAAATTAAGACATTTTCCTGTGCTTGGTGGGACTTTCTCAAAGCCACAATTTCCAAGTATTAATTATATCCACTGGTGGGTTGTGCATCTATTGATGTGTTAACTTAGTGGCAGCACTATAAAGGAAAAAAAGTAAAACGTACAAGCACAAAAACACAAATCATGGAGTTTCAGAAAGTATGGCTTTTGCTTGGATAAAATATGTATTTTTGCTCATCAGTAATATTTTAATTTTTTATTTTTCATAAAAATTACTTTATTGTTTCCTTTGTGTCAGGTGTCTTATCATAGGCAAGCCTACGGAGTTTCAATTTCCAGAGCACTAACACAGTTTCTTAGACAGAAAAAGGGTTCATTCCAATATTTATAAAGGAGATGAATGAATGAAAGGATGAATGAATGAATGAATGAATGCACAAAAGAAGGAAAAGTATACTAGATTTAAAGGGATACAATGTTTGAGGGCAGAAAAATCCTATAGTATTTAGTACCTAAGATGACAGTACTGGAGATGTGGGTGTTGTGTCACAAATATTTTAATAAATAAATGAATGACAATTTCACCCATCCATAATTAAATGTTCTTAACACATAACGCCAAGCAGGCAGACAACGTGGCATGAGTAGTCAAAATAACTTATTTTTATTACTTCATTCTCAGCGGTTCACTTACAAGGGTAAAACAGTGAACCCTACCTCCAGACAAAAATCTTGCCGGTAAAATAATATTTATTATTATAATTATTTTAGGTTGAACACAGTTATTGATGGGAAGTTAATTGTATCTCTAAATCAGAGTCAGTAATAACCTCTTGACCAAAGATCAAACCATTTTGAAGCTGGTGCTATTTATATACAAGGAAAAGGAAGCCACAAACATGTCATTCAGTGTTGTTTGAATAAGAGAGTGGGCTGCTGAGTTATTGAATTATTTCTGCCTCTAGTGACAAGTAGTTAATCTGGACAATCATGGGCTTTTTGCTCATAAAGCATACCACATCCCAAATAGAAACTTCCAAATAAGCAATCCTTTATATTTTTCAAAGAATGAGTATATGGATCACCTCCTTTGGCCCTCTAAGCAATGCTGAGAGGCTGGTGAAGTAGGTACTAGGTACTCCCATTCTATACATAAGAAGCTAAACAAGATCAGAACACTGAAGTGACTTACCCCAAAATCACAGTAGTTTTTAAAATGGCAGAATTTTCTCTTGAACCATGAGCCTTTTGACTCTGTATCCAGTGGTTTTTAAACTCTTCCTTCTAAAATTTAAGAGTTTTCTACCTTGTTCAAAAGTAAGTGCTTTGCCCCAAATGCTTCCTTTCTTCTGTTATTTCTGAGAAAAGGTAGGGGTTGCACTTTGAAGGAAAATGCAGTTTCCCAGATGCTTGGGGATGGAGTATAAAAAGTGAACCTGTAGTCAGATATCAAGTCAGGGCCAGCCCCACACACTCACAGAGAAAATCTGCCCATTCCTATGAAAGCAACTCATTTAGATCAATCAAACGTTGCCACTTCAGTTTAGGTCCTTTGGGACTGGTCCTTTGCGACTGGTCCTTTGCCAAGACCAGCTGGGAAAAGATACATACAACCTGGCTTGCTACTGCTAAACTCTGAGGTGTGCACATGTGCAGCAGAACTCGTCTGTATAAATTGGTCTAAGACACTTGGCTAGGCATAGATAGAAATGAATCCTTTGGGATCTTTTTGGGGGTAGAGCAGCATGGGGGAGATTTAGGTCACTCAAGGAACTGGATGCCATACCTTGAAATGGTCTCACTGAAATGACTTGTCAGAAAGAGCTGATCTGAGACAGAGGCCTTTAGATTCTTGCCCAGATTTATGTACACAATCTTCCTGGCTGCCAAACGCCTCATCCTGGAATAACATGCTTCGACATCTAGGCTGTTAGTAGCTGAAATGGAGCTTCTGTCTTCCACAGCTTGGCTTCCTGAGACCACACCACCATCAGAAAGCTGCACTGGCAATGTGGAGCTCAATTCTCACTTGCCTGAATTTCCTGGTGAACTAGTTTTAAGCCCCAGGAATGGTTTTACTTGTTTGCTTGTTAGTAGTAGAACTGACATGCAACATTGGCTTTGGGTGTTTTGTTTTGTAAGTACTGCTAATACTGGCCAACCAACCCCAGATGTTCTGAAAAACATAGTTTGGATCATGTCAACACATGTGCATCTCATGAATGTGCAGTTTTGTTTTGTGGAGTAGAGGTTGGGGGAGGAGTAGGCTGACTTCCTGAAAGAAAATGTCATCTAAATCTTCACCTAATTTTCTTAACACTCTACAATAATCTGAGGTCAGTCAACAAAGGCATTTTTTCTTCTTAAAGTTTTCATCATGATTTAGAAAAATAACAAAACTTATTTCTGTCACTGGGTCCTTAGGTCATCAATAAAGGACACTGCTAAACTCTAAAACACCTCTGGACTTCAACTGTTACCTGCAGACAGACAGGCAAACTCATCGTCTAGGAAATCTTTGGTGTTTGGAACAGCTTTGGAGCTGGTGGAAAGCAGCCTCCAATGTGCTGCAAAAATCCTAGAAAGGTTCTTAAGACAACTTTGGATATTATATTTATGTTATAAAATAAAATTTTTGACTTAAATCAGAGAGGATTTGCAAATGAAAGAGAGGCCATCAGGAATTATTGCTTAACCAAATGGAGTCACCCTTTTATCACTTCAAGTGTTTTAGTATTTGGGTGTGTTGACTTTTCAGAAGATCTTCAAGCACATTAGTAAAAGTATTAGAAATCTTATTAATGATTATTGCATGCCATGGATATGCTACCACTCACACAAATGCGTAGAACATTCCTATGAGGCAATTACCATTGGTAGCAAGAATTATTATCACTATTTTACAGCTGGTGAAAATGAAACCTAGAGATACTAAGCAATTTGTCCAAACTATACAATGGCTGTGACATAGGCATAGCAAAGTGGAAAGTTGAGACAATTATCTGGCCAAGTCAAGCCAATAAAAACAAGTAATTGAGAGTAAAGTGCCTCCTTCCCAACTCCCTGAATTAGCCAGATCACTCTCTGCATTGATTAAATTCATTGGATAATTGTTTTAATGCCCCTTTCAAACCCTTGTCGTCCCTTCCCTGAACTATTGTTATAGCTCCTAACTGGTCTGTTTCCCTGTCTCTAGTCTTATGACTCTCCAATTCATTTTCTACTCTCCACCAGAATGAAAGCCTGGGTATGCCAGTTCCCTTCTCACAAGCCTAGACTCAACAGAGAGCAAATCCATTCTCCCTCTCACAAATCTAAACAGAAAAGAAAATAACGTCTGTAGTGTCACATTGAGACTTTCTATCATCTGCTCCAACCAGCCTCATCTCCTTTGATATTCTCCCTTCCAGACCATGCCCCTTTATTCTTTGGTTCTTTGTTATTATTCCTTCAATGAATGAAAAATGTCCTTTCTCTACATTCCACTAATCGTTGCCATTTTCATCCTTGAAGACCTAGCTCAAATGGGACCTCTATTATCACGCTCTTCTTTGGTCCCTTGAGTCAGAGTGTACACCAGGCTTTGTGTAAGTCCAAGATATCCCTTAAGCCTCTATTTCACACGTGCATAATTCTGTCTTGTTTACATTTCTGTTCTTGTCTCTCTTCTGATTCACCCCATGAAGCTGTAAATTCCTGGCAGGCAAAGACAATGTTTAATTCATCTTAGTGTTTCATACATATCTCAGTGGTCAGTGTGGAGCCCAGAACACAGGAAATACACAACTACATGTGTAGACACAGGCAAAGATGCAGAGTGACACACAGACCCAAGTATACCCAGAATAACTGCAACCTTCCCAAGTAATTCAATCCTACTCCCTTCTAAAAGCTTAAAATTGCTCGATGAATAATTGTATGCATTTCTTTTGTCAGTCTTCATTTCTAAGCAGGGGGAACCTGTTAGTTATATAGTGAACTTTATAATATGTGCCCATTTTCAAAAAACTGATTTACTCACCTAGTGGATATTTTTTGGCATTTATCAGATTTCCAGACCTGCATGTAACTAGGCATAGAGGTACATTGGAATAAGGTGCTTACAAGTTACTGTTAAAAAGCATTTCACGACTGGATCTGCATTTGCAAGTACACTATTAAAATATGCTTTAACATGACTGCAGCATTTTTAAACAGCTGGCATATTCATCTAAAAAAATAATTAGTTTTCAATAAAAGTTGCTTTTTATTACTCAGGAAAAGTCCTCTGGTGACTTTTAAGGATCTGCCAAGTGAAATTTCAAAATGAAAATAGAGTATCCTTGCTGGCTAGTAGCCAAGTAGAACGAAAGACAAACACACTAATTTGTGCCAAGTCCAAAACATGCTGCACCAAGGCAAAGTGGGTAAGTACCCACTTGGGTTTAATGTTATATAAACCCACCCATCGTCTGCTTCAGCTCTACAGAAAACTGTCCACTTGGGGCTTATGGCCTATGGATTGCACCAGTTTTATCCCCTCTCTTCTTGCTGACAGGAAATGAAAATGAGTTCAGTAGACAGCAGAGATTTCTTTAACAAGAAGCCAGTCCCAGGGAAGGCTAAGGCTAAAGATTTGCTGTTAAATAGCCTACAACAAAGGAAAATGGACAGTAAACCCGATGACGCTGTGGCAGCAGCTCTTTTTGGAGTGAGAATTGCATGCCACGCCCAAGCTCAGCTAGTTATGTACAGTCAAATGATTAACTAGTTAGTGTCTCGGAATAGTGTTAAGTTGAGATTTGTGTCTTGCGACTTTTTCCCTCTTCCAATGGCTCTTCAAAAGCACTCATGTATTAACACCAAAGACATCAACACCATCAATTACGGAAAACATACAAAATACAGTATCTTTTTATAGGAACTCTCTTGATCTTGAATCAAAGAAGTGAGGAACATCTGCAACAGAAACATCAGCCTTGAGACACTATAAGGCTATAAAGAACACTAGCAAATTGTCAGCTAGGCTTCCTCTAGTGCTGTACGCTGTTTCCATGCTGAAGCAAGGTGAGAGGCTGAAGGCTTAAAAGCTAGCCTTGTGGTATTAATAGTAGTGCAAAAAGTAGAGTTGGGAGTCAGAATATCTATGTTTAATTCTATACATTGCTACTTGCTTATTTAGAGTGATTTTCAACGTGTTCCAAACTCATTTTTTTTTTTTTACTTTTAAAGTGGCAATGAGAATGCCAACCTCAGAGGACAATTGTGAGAATCTATGGGACAGTGTTTTGCAAACTGTAAAGCCCTGTATCATCATTGACCTCCTTTTCACTCTCTGCATTTATCTTTATTTCCAAAAGTTCTAATGTATAAGCCAATTTCCCATTTAAGAGACTGCAATTTAGCATTCATAGTCATTTGGAGCAGAAACTATCAATTCTGCAAAGTGATATGGTGGAAATACAACATGCACAACCGTGAAATGCTTCCCAGATGCTGAGGGTCATTTTATAAGGCTATTTGTCTGCTGGTATAATTCTATTGTTAAATGAATCTTAAAATTTGCTAAATATTTGTGTTTGAAGTTGACAGCATAATAGCTCAATTCCTATAGGACATATTTAATAAAATGAAAAAAAGTTTGTGTCCATCTTAATTTAGAAGCTTTTAGCAGTTAGGTTATTCCAGTCAGATAATTCTAAAACAAAAAAAGCAGATTTCCATTTTATTATGCTTAAATAAAGCCAATGATTATAGGTCATGATTAATTTGAAATAAACATTTATATCTGACTATAAAGCATTACTTCTGCCTTTCAGAAAGCACAAGAAAAAGGATGCCTGCCACATCTTTTTTGGATGGGAGGCCACACTGGGGGGCTCTGTTAATCTGTACTGCCCAGGATGCCCTAACAATTGTAAGTTGTGTGTCTGCATGGGAACCATGTGTGCCCTGGGGGATCGTGTTTCTTGTGTGTGCCCTGGCTATCTGGATACCACTTCAGGCTTGCAAGGTTTTTGGGTCAGCTGCCAACACACTGCCAGAGCTGTGCTACACCTAAATCAATACCCCAGGCCAGATCAAAATGGTTCACACAAAAACTTAAGAAGGAAGCCACCTGGCTTTTTAACACAGACCTTTATGATTGGTGGGATTTGTTTTAACTGGCTAAATCCATGACCCCTAAAAGACACGACTGAGATCAATACTGCAGGTTAGTCTCACCCTGCCAAATGGGGTCATACTGATAGTAATTTTGCTATAAAGATACCTTGGCCAAGGGACCAAAGGATGGTATGTGCAGAACAGAGTTTAACGTAGCAGGCCTGAGACTGCTCTCCTTAGGCTTTTTTATAAGGTTGGTCTTCGGCTGAAGTCTGGGCACTTGACTGGTAAACAGTTCCCTATACCGATAAGAAATTTCCCCTCAGTGATAAGACTGTTTTGCCCACCTGGGGCCCTAAATTGGTTTTCCCTCTGGGAATCTGAAATTTTGGTAGTTGCTAGGCAGAGTGGGCCTGTGTGACCAGACCCCAGTAAAAACCTTGGACGCTAAGTCTCAAATGGATTTTCCTGGAAAGAAACATTGCACGTATGTGGCTGCATTTTTGTTGCTATGGTGAGAGCTTGCTGTGCGGCCCCTCATGGCAGGGATAGAGCATAGGAAGCCTGCACATGGATTCCTCAAGACTCTTCTTGATGTGTCTTTTCCTTTATTGATCTTGCTGTAATATTTATTATTGTTGTGTCTCTCAGTCTTGAGTTTCACTGCATGTTAAGTTCCACGAGTCTTTCTAGCAAGTCAATGAATACTGGATGGTCTTGGAAAACCCCTAAACAATCGCCACATGGAAATTACTGAGGAAAACTGGCCTATAGCCCTTCAACACTCTATTTTTTAAAAATATAAAGTTCTTTTAAAACTAAAAAATCATTCTGATTTGTTGCTAGTTCTTCAAGAAACTCTTGGCCATCTTGAAAAGCCAGGAATGCAAACTAAAGTGGCCAAGATATACTATCCACAATAACTTAAAGTATTACAAGTAAAATAATTTTGAGTCACTTAAGTTTTTATAATCAATTGTCTTTTGGAGAAGAAATCAATTAGAGATCACAGATGTCTCGACAAAGACAGAAAGAAATGTCGAAGTGCAGTCAATGATGATTTGTGTTGAGTAAGAAAACAGGAAAAGGGAGAAATGCACTGAAAGTTTATCAAAGATGGACATTATGTCAGAGAAGTAAAAGTGTTCTAGAGGCACCAGCCATATCTTAGTGAGCTAACTTTTCTTAGGACCCAAACTCTAATCTCTGCTTGCCCACAAAGTTGGAGGAAGTGCCTTTTAAGAAACTGTGTTGTCTTTGAGATTTTCTCAGAGGGCACTGGAGCCTGTTTGTGCTCCATGTTTTATTAAAGGAGGAAATGGTCTTTTATTAGAGTACCCGATCTTCCAGACCAAATCCTGATAAGAGGATCCCAGAACCCAGTCCACCTCCTAGGAAACCACACTGGATGGAGGACAACATCCATGTTAAGAGAGTTCAGTTGATGTGGAGCAGATTACATGCAGAAGTGACACTGCTCACAGGGTCCCTGTGGGGGTAGGGCTTTTGGGAGTGACTTTTCCATTCCTCACACTGCCTCTGAAGGGTTCTCCAGGGACTGATGGAATTATTGATGGATATGGCTAGAGTGGCTTCCTTTAGGTGTGCTGTAAGAGTCAAATGCCACCCTATGGCTTGACAACCAGACTAGGCTGATGTCTCTTCTTGACTCAAACTGGGTACCAGCTGACCCTATGTCCTTGCCTGCTTCACAAAAAAACTACCCACGTGCCTAGTATTATCTATCCATTATCTAGGACCAGAACCATAACATTTAGTGGTGACCTACTGGAAGCAAAACTTGGCTAACAGTAATAATAGTAAAAGTCTAAATGATGTATTAATTACTAACTCTGCCATTGCTTCTGTCCTTCCTATTGCTATTCCACTACTACTAAAGAGCTTAGTGTTAGCTCCTTTATGCTCATTCCAACATAAATTGAACACCTTACTCTAACTATATGACATGGAAGTAATAGTATTCTTTTCACTTCTTGGTTGCACTCCCTTGTAAGATTTGGAGAATTGTGTTCAAATCTAGGTGGCATCACTCAGTAATTCTGTGGCCTTGGGCAAGCCATTCAATCTCTCTGTTACTCAGTGCCTTCGTTTGTAAAATGGGATAGTAATATCTCTCAGGCAATTTTGTTAAAATGATTAAGGGCAAAGTAGGTAAAAGACCCGGCCTAATATTTTATTCATCATAAATTCTCAATAAATGAATGTGATTGCAGATATTGTTGTTGATGTTATTATTTTTATATTGTTACTCTTATAATGAGGATGGAATTTATGCAATTTATGCCAAGGTATCATTCTTGGATACCTCTAAAGTTTGAGTGCAGCCTACTCTCTCAAAGGATGAGCACAGTAGAGGGCCATTGGGTGTTAGACTCCAAACATGTACCTAAGTTCATTTGTTACCAGGGCCTAAACACAAGGAGAACCCAGTTCTGAGGTCTGCCATAGGAGAGAGGCACAGCAGTCTTCCTAGCAAAAACATCCTCCTCAAAAGATACAATAGATCATGCTTATGTGTACAAAATCCCATGGCAATCATGAGCCTTGGGGCTATTTTCATTTGCTTTTTTCCATGTTTCAGGTTAATTGACAGTCTTTTGTTTGCTAGGAATGGGATGGGAAGAAGTGGCCAACCTTGGTAGTAACTTGCTTCACCTCCTCAGGCATATGCTTGGCAATGAGCATGGCTGTATGATTAACATGAGTAACATTGTTCCTGTTTCCACCCCATGTCCAATGCCCCAAACACCATCACCAAAAAAAAAAAAAAAAAAAAGGTTTTCACACCTGAATACAATTTTGGATACAGAACAATAAAGGACAGGTGACAGGCCCAGCTGGAAGGCCTCTTTTTCATTTTCCTGTGGCCACAAATCAGACATCTTGGGCTCACAGCAGGACAGGCTCCACTGGCAGTAATTGGCACCATCTGTAGCTGTCAGAACACTGGCTGGCATTCCAGCATTTCATCTTTCCAGTCAAGGCATTCATCACTAGTCCAAAACTCAGCCAGCTGACACTGAAAGATTAACTTGCATTGATTTGCTTGGCTAAACTCGCCTGAGCTTCAGTTGGTACCAAACGTTCCTGTTTAATAGCCAGCCTCATCTCAAGATGTTTACAAGGTGATTGTCTACTGAAGTTATTTTTTTTATTCTCACTCCTCATCTTCTGCCTAATGTGCTCTCAATGATTAAACTTGGGGAAATGGTGAGTTAAAATGGAGAAAAGTGAGTGCTTCACATGATCCCTGCCAAATGCCAGGCCCGTGAGCTGTATAATTAGAAAGTTTGTCTCCTTATCTCTCAGTTGCATTAAATTTCTCCCTTGTCAAAGTGTTTGTATGTGGTAGAAGAGATATTTTGATCTGCATTTTTGCCAGAGGACGTTAGGGAATCAATCATCTCAGAGGTAACTCCCAGGCCATGAGGTTGGCTAGCCTGCTACCTTTCTACTGTCCAGCCCATGAACATTTATATTGGCCTTCTGCCCTGGGCTAGGCCCAGCACTCAGCATGGGGGCTACAGAGAGACATGAGCCATAGGCCTTCGCAAGCCACACTTCTCATTGTGTGGTGGAGTGGAAAACCACGGTAATTAGGGATTGTGGTACACTGTGCTATATGACAAGGTAGAGGATTGACCACAGCCCTATACTCATGAAGCATGAGAAAAATGAGAACCTATCTCAGACTAGACACTAGATCAAGGAGGGCTTCCTGGAGAAGGTAATACTGGAGTGGTGAAGACTTGAGAAAGAGCTAGCAAGATGGTAAAGGGAGAGAAAGGAAGAGAACATTGCCCCGAGGAATGGGGTATACAAAGGTAGTGAGGCATGACACACGTTGGGGCAATTGAGATGCTACAGTGGTAGTTCATTGTAATGGCACTGCAGGATGCCTAAGAATTGAGGGAGTAGCCATATTAGGCATTTATGCTAAACTAAGGAGTTTGAATTTCATCATGTTAGTGTTGGACAATCATTGATGGAGTTTTTAGCAGAGTGTTGACATGTTCAGATATGCAATAGTACGGAGGACCAACTAGGGAGATGGGACTGGAAACAGAAAAACAAGTTAGAAAGAAGTCATTGCCATGTTCCAAGCAGTAATGATGTAGGCACAGGGCAGCTTGACAGCCTACAGTGATTGATGAAAGAGGACATCTCACATGAAGATGAGAAGAGGTAGGAAATTACAAGGTCTCGCTGGTTGAGTTCTTGCAAGCCTGAGTGGAGGGAAGGGCCATTCTTTAAGAGGGGGCATAGGTGGAGCCAAGATGGCCGAATAGGAACAGCTCCGGTCTCCAGCTCCCAGCCCGAGCGACACAGAAGACGGGTGATTTCTGCATTTCTGCTTGAGGTACCGGTTTCATCTCACTAGGGAATGCCAAACAGTGGGTGCAGGACAGTCGGTGAAGCGCACTGTGCGCGAGCCGAAGCAGGGCAAGGCATTGCCTCACATGAGAAGCACAAGGGGTCAGGGAGTTCCCTTTCCTAGTCAAAGAAAGGGGTAACAGACGGCACCTGGAATATCGGGTCAGTCCCATCCTAATACTGCGCTTTTCCAACGGGCCTGGAAAACGGCACACTAGGAGATTGTGTCCCGCACCTGGCTCGGAGGGTCCTATGCCCACGGAGTCTCGCTGATTGCTAGCACAGCAGTCTGAGATCAAGCTGCAAGGCGGCAGCGAGGCTGGGGGAGGGGCGCCCGCCATTGCCCAGGCTTGCTTAGGTAAACAAAGCAGCCAGGAAGCTCAAACTGGGTGGAGCCCACCTCAGCTCAAGGAGGCCTGCCTGCCTCTGTAGGCTCCAACTCTGGGGGCAGGGCACAGACAAACAAAAACTCAGCAAGAACCTCCACAGACTTAAATGTCCCTGTCTGACTGACAGCTTTGAAGAGAGTAGTGGTTCTCCCAGCACGCAGCTGGAGATCTGAGAACCTCCTAAAGTGGGTCCCTCACCCCTGAGCAGCCTAACTGGGAGGCACCCCCCGAGTAGGGACAGACTGACACCTCATTCGGCCCGGTACTCCTCTGAGACAAAACTTCCAGAGGAACTATCAGACAGCTGAATTTGTGGTCTCATGAAAATCCGCTGTTCTGCAGCCACCGCTGCTGACACCCAGCCAAACAGGGTCTGGAGTGGACCTCTAGTAAACTCCAACAGACCTGCAGCTGAGGGTCCTGTCTGGTAGAAGGAAAACTGACAAACAGAAAGGACATCCACACCAAAAACCCATCTGTACATCACCATTATCAAAGACCAAAAGTAGATAAAACCACAAAGATGGGGAAAAAACAGAGCAGAAAAACTGGAAACTCTAAAAAGCAGAGCACCTCTCCTCCTCCAAAGGAACGCAGTTCCTCACCAGCAACGGAACAAAGCTGGATGGAGGATGACTTTGACGAGTTGAGAGAAGAAGGCTTCAGACGATCAAACTACTCTGAGCTACGAGAGGAAATTCAAAACAATAGCAAAGAAGTTAAAAACTTTGAAAAAAATTAGAAGAATGGATAACTAGAATAATCAATGGAGAGAAGGGCTTAAAGGAGCTGATGGAGCTGAAAGCCAAGTTTCAAGAACTACGCGAAGATTGCAGAAGCCTCGGTACCAGATGCGATCAACTGGAAGAAAGGGTATCAGTCATGGAAGATGAAATGAATGAAATGAAGCGAGAAGGGAAGTTTAGAGAAAAAAGAATAAAAAGAAACGAACAAACCCTCCAAGAAATATGGGACTATGTGAAAAGACCAAACCTACGTCTGATTGGTGTACTTGAAAGTGACGGGGAGAATGGAATGAAGTTGGAAAACACTCTGCAAGATATTATCCAGGAGAACTTCCCCAATCTAGCAAGGCAGGCCAACATTCAGATGCAGGAAATACAGACAATGCCGCAAAGGTACTCCTCGAGAAGAGCAACTCCAAGACACATAATTGTCAGATTCACCAAAGTTGAAATGAAGGAAAAAATGTTAAGGGCAGCCAGAGAGAAAGGTCGGGTTACCCACAAAGGGAAGCCCATCAGACTAACAGCTGATCTCTCAGCAGAAACTCTACAAGCCAGAAGAGAGTGGGGGCCGATATTCAACATTCTTAAAGAAAAGAATTTTCAACCCAGAATTTCATATCCAGCCAAACTAAGCTTCATAAGTGAAGGAGAAATAAGATACTCTACAGACAAGCAAATGCTGAGTGATTTTGTCACCACCAGGCCTGCCCTAAAAGAGCTCCTGAAGGAAGCACTAAACATGGAAAGGAACAACCGGTACCAGCCACTGCAAAAACACGCCAAATTGTAAAGACCATCGAGGCTAGGAAGAAACTGCATCAACTAACGAGCAAAATAACCAGCTAACATCATAATGACAGGATCAGATTCACACATAACAATATTAAAGTTAAATGTAAATGGGCTAAATGCTCCAATTAAAAGACACAGACTGGCAAACTGGATAAGGAGTCAGGACCCATCAGTGTGCTGTATTCAGGAAACCCATCTCACGTGCAGAGACACACATAGACTCAAAATAAAGGGATGGAGGAAGATCTATCAAGCAACTGGAAAACAAAAAAACGCAGGGGTTGCAATCCTAGTCTCTGATAAAATAGACTTTAAACCAACAAAGATCAAAAGAGACAAAGAAGGCCATTATATGATGGTAAAGGGATCAATTCAACAAGAAGAGCTAACTAACCTAAATATATATGCACCCAACACAGGAGCACCCAGATTCATAAAGCAAGTCCTCAGTGACCTACAAAGGGACTTAAACTCCAACACAATAATAATGGGAGATTTTAACACCCCACTGTCAACATTAGACAGATCAACAAGACAGAAAGTTAACAAGGATATCCAGGAATTGAACTCAGCTCTACATAAAGTGGACTTAATAGACATCTACAGAACTCTCCACCCCAAATCAACAGAATATACATTTTTTTTCAGCACCACACCACACCTATTCCAAAATTGACCACATAGTTGGAAGTAAAGCTCTCCTCAGCAAATGTAAAAGAACATAAATTATAACAAACTGTCTCTCAGACCACAGTGCAATCAAATTAGAACTCAGGATTAAGAAACTCACTCAAAACGGCTCAACTACATGGAAACTGAACAACCTGCTTCTGAATGACTATTGGGTACATAACGAAATGAAGGCAGAAATAAAGATGTTCTTTGAAACCAACGAGAACAAAGACACAACATACCAGAATCTCTGGGACACGTTCAAAGCAGTGTGTAGAGGGAAATTTATAGCACTAAATGCCCACAAGAGAAAGCAGGAAAGATCCAAAATTGACACCCTAACATCACAATTAAAAGAACTAGAAAAGCAAGAGCAAACACATTCAAAAGCTAGCAGAAGGCTAGAAATAACTAAAATCAGAGCAGAACTGAAGGAAATAGAGACACAAAAAAACC